>NC_087220.1:33008696-33013696 GCF_015104395.2 Macrobrachium nipponense | reverse complement strand
CATTAATCATAATCTCACTCTCTCTCCCTTTCGTTTTTAAAGGAAATTTATTAAGATTATTGCAGAAACCTAGTTCCCAAAGTTTGGACGTCACCCATCCATTTTCAGGTGTGTTTTGTCAATACATGTTTAAGAAAAGAGAGTTCAGAGACAATTTGACTGATTGTGATTCTTGAGATCTTTGCAGGCAGGCTGGTCCTATTCTCTCTCTCTCTCTCTCTCTCTCTCTCTATCCTCTCTCTCTCTCTCTGACACACACACACACGATCAAAAGATATTTAACTTGTAAAAGTAACATAAAAACTTTATATATTTGGGTCGCTCTTTGGTTTTGTTAAATTTCTTAATATTGGATTTGTTTTTTTGGAAACATGTTTTTTATAAATTCTGTGTTGCCCTTTCTTAGTTTTATGCATTTTTGGTGGTAAATTTGATATTCTTATGCTTTGTGTGCTTTTATGTTTTTGCATTCACAATTTGTTTGATGAACCTTAGGTGTTTCTTAGTGATTTAAAATTGCATACATGATTGTAATTAACACGTGTGAATTAATTTTGCATTTACTTAGATTTCTTTTTCCATTCTTAATTATTTCTTAACGGTTTTGAATTTTGCTTGATGAATTGCATAATTTAATTCATTGATTAATTCTTGTTAACTTAATTTTCTTTTGAATTTATTTTATTTAATAATTTATTCAGAATGAATGAAACTTTGTGACCTTTTCAAGAAATGGCAAATTCTTCTGAGACTGTGAATTTCACTCATAAATTCTGAACTTAAAATTAATGGTTTCTGCATTTAAAATTTGTATAACAGCTTTTCATTTATTAACCTCTAGTGATAAGATTTAACTTTTGTGCATTTCAGCCATATTGTTGTATTGTGCGAGTTAGGACAGGGGAAGATATTTGAAATACTTGGACCTTTAAAGGTGTTGTTAGAGTGATGCCCTTCAATTAAATTAGGAATATAGGAATACCTCACACCGAATCCGTCGCGCGCTTCCAACACTGCCAAAGCAGCCTCGTCCGTCTATAAGCGTGTTCGTCTTCTGCGTGTGTGGCCTAACCTCCAGACAGACGAATGACCGTAACAAGACGGACAATTCAAACTTCAGCAGCACTTCCCGTCAAGAAGGGAGCGCGCGAGGTTTTGCTCTGACTCGTTGCTGTCAACCAAATTAGAGGCGTTGAACAGTAGGAATATCTGGACTTATGACATGACTTTAGAACAAGGAAAGAGTGGAGAATATGCAACATTTTCATAAGTTACGACAGCATCCAGACAAGTTTTTTGTTTTTTTCTTTTTTTTCTAATATTGTCGGATGCCGCCGAAAACCTTTGACTTAATTCATGAGGGCATTATAATATCTCGAAAATCAAAATTTTATACCAATTACAGAAGATCAATATCAACGTAAGAAACTTGTAGTAACTCAGAAGGAAGGATTACTGATTTCGAAATTTGTAAAGTTGCACTGTATTTTATTGAATACAAAATTTAGGATATGTTGATTGTGTGTGAAACTGAACACTTTGATACAGTACTTCTGAAACAAAGGTATTTACATAAATATATCCATTAGCATACAATAAAAAAGCTACTCGAATCCTTTATTATAACCACAAATCATCACATTTGACTATAACTCAAAGTTAGGCAGGTAGTTCAAATGCAGGTTGTTGTAGGTCTACCACAAATTCTTCCTTCATGCGGACCCCGGCTCGGAGACGCACGTCCAAGTGCGGCTAAAACAAAACGTTTTGTTCCTTGCGCGTTCAGTCCGGTAACGCACCTGACGCCAATCACGCTCATGCGCCGTGTGGGGCCACTCGTATTTGATTATGACCGTTGATCGAAACGCACACAACGCTTAACCGTGTTGGACGCGCGCGACGCGCCGCGACGGATTCGGTGGGGCCTTAGCCTTAGACTGATTTCTTACATATTTAGTAAGTTTTTAAAGAGATCACTGTGCCTTTAAAGTACTCAGTCGCATTTCACCTTTGATGACGGTTCAAGTGATTGGCTGCGGCGAGGTAACTTTTGATTGGTAAATGTAATAACCTGATATTTGGGCACTTCGTCACAATATCTATATATATTCTTTGGATAGTCCCGTTATGTTTAGTATAAATTTTAGGTTGATGGTTTCATTAAATGCAATTTCATACGTGGAAAGAAAACCCAGATAAATTATATGGCAGACTTATCACAATTTCCCATTTATTGTGAGCAAAGTGACTTCACTTTCGTTTCTTGGACTGGACAGAAAAGTGAAATGTATATTTCCGTGTTAAGCCTTTTCAAAGGTAACATTGTGCTGCCATACTATGATATAGTATATAATATGAGCTGATGAACGTGATGAAATTGACCTTTTGAACTGATACCCCCGAGTATAAGAGTTACACAATGGGATATGTGATGGAGAGAAGGAATTTCTATGGACATCAAACGTTTGATTAGGACTGAAAATTCTGTCCCTGGAATGAGAAGGTTCTGCCTAAAGAGCTGACGAGGAATTCCATGTCTGAGCATCTTGCACAGACGAGGACCATTTGCATAGCATCATAGATACTATTCTAAGATGAAACTTGATTACAAAAAAACACCAAAATTAAATTTGCTAATCATCCTAATTATTGAATAACGACACAAAAACTATAGGTAACTTCTAAGAAGAGAACCCATCTCAGCTATCAATGAGCATCACACCTTTGTAAATAGACTTTCATGATTTCCTAAGTCTCAGAGAAATGGATTTATAACTATTCAGTTTTTGTCTTTCTCTTTGTGAAAGAAAGACGAAAAGACTGAGCAAATGCAGCACTATGATAGGGTAAGAAGGTCAAGAGGCTTATGCACTGCAACTGGGCAATTCCAGTGAAACGCGAAGAGTGAAAACGTTCTTGACCTGAGATGCAAACGTTCTCTCTCAGACACACAGACAGTCATGTAGAAAGAAGTAAACAAGTAATATTTGGATGTTAATTGCCCTCGTTATTGTAGTTTTAGTGAGTAGCATTATTCACCAATGTCCCCTTAGATAAAGTATTAGAATTCCTACAGACTAAACATAATGAGGTATTTTCAATCCAAACATCGAAATAGGCGTCTTCCTTGAGTTGATCAAATTGTGTGTCAGTGATACTTATTTTTTCACGTTTGAGGGACATGTTTACAAACAGAAATATGGAGTAGCTATGGGGTCCTCATTATCACCTATACTCGCTAACATCTATATGGAATATTTCGAAACTAGTCTAGTTCCTAATGTGAATGTCCCTAACTTAAAACTGCAAGGATGGATGGAGATACGTGGATGATATTTTTGCTATTCTGCAAGGGGATGGAAATAAAATAGAAACTTTTTCTAGATGAGCTCAATAAGTTTGATAACAATATCCAGTTCACTTTAGAGAAAGTAACAATAATAAACTGCCCTTTTTAGACATACTCATAGAAAGAAAAGAAACAGGATATGAATTCAGCACATATAGAAAGCCCACACATACAAACTCATATATTCATTTCTTCTCTTTTCATAGTCATATGATAAAAATAGGGGTTCTAACAGGTTATTTTTCTTAGGGCAATGAGGAACGTGTGACCCTTGCAAGATAGAGCAAGAAATAAATTACATCGATAAAAGCTTCGATGCATTAGCATACCCGGAATGGTTCAGAAAAAGGGCCCTCAACTAAGCTGAAGAAAAAAATATTTTACAGAGCGAATGTAGAGAGTACATGGAATAAAGAAAACAAGAAAATAGTTGCCCTCCCTTTTATGCCTAAAATGAAACAAATCACTTCAAAAATGAAAGAAAGTCAATATAAATTTGTATATACCTTTGATAATACCTTAAAAAACAAAGTATGTAAAAATAAATTGGAAGGAGAAGACAGTAATACAGATGATGTAGCGGGGGTATACATAATCAATTGCAATAATTGTGGAGACAGATATGTGGGGGAATCAGGAATGGGGAATAAGGACTAGAGTCCAAGAACATAGAAGGGCAGTACAGCTTAACTCTCAGGGGAGTGCTATAGCTAGACATTGTTGGGAAAATGACCATAGGATGGATTTCAAAAACAGTAGGCTTATATACAAAGCAACAAAATTAGTCACAGGAGGGTAGTAGTAGAGGTTGCACTTATCAGAGAGGTTAAAGTAATTGAAGGAAACAAAGGTTTTACCTCAGAAGATCCCATAAGCCGAGCTTTGATATTAAAAGAAGCTAAGATTGACCCTGCTGACCTGGAGATTAGGTTTCCTGCCCAACAGACTTTCGGTGACACCCTTACCACAAGGGTGAATCCCATTGACCATCACTCAATATATCAGAGCGACAAGAGGGATTGGCAACTCTCAAGAAAACCAGAACAGCCATCGCATAAATGACAGCACAACGAGAAGAAGTTCCAGAAGACTGCTGGGCCTTGGCCCCAGGCTAACATCCCAAACATCTCTTGAGAATGGGCCACAGAAGGCCTGAAAGTACTCGAGTGTGGAGTAAAAACTAAATGTAAATACTTAGAAGTAAACAAGTTACAAATTGAATTTGTGGGTTTTTTTTCTTTTTCAATATAGTAAATTGTTAATCATCTTCTCGGATCAGTTTAACACACACACACACATATATATATATATATATATATATAATATATATATATATATATATATATATATATATATATATATATATATATATATATATATATATATATATATATATATATATAATATATATATATATATATATATATATATATATATATATATATATATATATATATATATATATATATATATATATATATATATATATATATACATATATGTATGCATGTATGTATACACACTACCCTTGTCAATAGAAGAAATTGTAAATAAATAAAATTTTGTATTGTCATGATCAGCTGGAAAAGGTAAAGATTATCGTGCTAGTGGAAACAGCATCATTTACTTGTTACTTACTATAAAATAGAAT
>NC_087220.1:32992047-33008196 GCF_015104395.2 Macrobrachium nipponense | reverse complement strand
CATGGTTTTTTTTTTAACCTGAAATAAGATAAAAACTACTGAGATTATAGGGTTGCAATTTGATATGTTTGATGAAGGGAGGGTGGATGATCAACACCAATTTGAAGACATTTAGCCTCAGTAGTTTTTAATATCTGGGGCCAGTCGAAAAAAGTGTGGACGAACAGGCAAAGCCATCTCAATAGTTTCCTTGTACAGAAAACTAATAAAACGGTCACAGTAGTGAAAACTGACTTACGATTGATAATTTACCATAAAATCATTTGAACTCAGGAGTCAGTCTGGTGGAATGTGAGACCAAGAGATGATTGACAGGAGCAAATCATTTGATTATTTTTGGACGATTTCCTCCCCAAAGAATTACTTCTGGGGTTTTTCTCTTTTTTGATATCAAGTCCACCCATTCTATCTTGATATTTTAATCTTTTTCGGCTTTCTTATTTGTTTAATCTCCAATCACCATTATGAATTCGCTGTCAATGAAAAACAAATAATTGAGATAGGAAATTTCACTTCTCTGTTCAAAAGTTAATTTGCAATTATATCTGCTTCTTATAATGTGTTTTATCTATTGACAAACAAAGATTAATTTGGTCAATAAATGATGCAAACTGTTTCTTACTTTACTTTTGATGAGCAAACACCCATTTCCAATCCATCTCCTGCAATTCAGCCTTATGCCTACTGGCTATTAGGAAGTCTGTCTTCGAGGTGATTAACAATCCCAGTGAGGAGTCGTTATTGGCCTGATGTACCCCCCCTACCCCCTTCTCTCTCTCTCTCTCTCTCTCTCTCTCTCTCTCTCTCTCCTAGGTTGTTTATGCCTTGTGTCGTATGCATATGCTTAGTAGGGAGACATCTATGGTTAAGACACTTACTCAAACCTATATCACAACTTTCATTGCTTAGTGATGGTTTGTCGTAATAGCTCGATTATACCGAAATTTTAAGGCCCTTTTACTGGATTCCACATAAGACAGAAGTTGCCTTAGTTTTGAAGCTTTTCTCTCTGGAGGCTTATTTGCGTTCTAGCCACCCTTTTGCTATTCCCTTCATTTTGCTTATTTCCATATTCCATAATCGCTTTTGTCTGATTTTCTACTTTCCTAAATATTCACTGAAGCCTCATTATTGAGGAGAATTAATTACACTGTTTCTGATGTTATGCCTGGCTCATGTGACCCGGCCACGAAGAAGCGCAAGTTGATTCCGACGCTGATTTGCTGTCATTTCTCTCAACATTTCCTGATGAGGAAGAGACGGAGACGGCATGGCTGCCAAATCATGATCAGACATTCGTGGAATTCTCTTAAACAGGATGGACGTCAGTCCTCCGAGAAATGGCAAACCCGCCTATGTCAAAATAGAACTAATATGATGGATCCAAAAATACAGAGCAGAGGAGAAATTTCTATATTTAGGAAGGCAATGGCCTCAAATACTGCTCGAATTACTTGGTCCTTTTGAGTTTCCTTGTTATATAAATCCTTATGTTTTTTCTTTAATTTTCGATTAAATCTCTCTCTTTCTTTTCCAAACAAGGATTTATTGACTATCATTTATGAAGGATTTTCTTTTATATTATTTTTTTTCTTTATTTCATAAACATTGTCATTCCTCTTTCATATAAGCATACACTGGTTCATAAGTATTATTCACTTTTTTTCCTCTTATTTGACATTGTCTTGTGCTAGGCTAAACTGTCTCCTGTACTACATATCAGTTTTGCGAATTGTGCAGATAATTCTTCTTACGAAAGATTATTTCCGACATTTGGGTCAGTAGCCTTTTTATCCGTTAGTTCTTGTCGTGATTACCACCTTATGTCTCATTGAAGTTTCCGTGAGATGCCATCTATCGGAATCCTTCCTACGCACAAGTTAACTTCGTTTCTTCCTTCTCCCAAAAGCTGCCTTTGGGCCATATTTCCGAGTCTCTTCAGTTACATTCATCTTTTGTTAGATATGCAGATCTATGAATCTTGAACACCATCAACCAGTCAAGCTGTTCTTGCTGCAACTCGGACTATGAAGAAGTTAAGAGGGATTCATCTCGCCACATAATCTAGCCTGTGTCGGTTCCCTCGCACAAACAAATAAAATCATCAGGGAAAATTGCATTTGTTGGTATTAAGTAATGTGATTGCTGAATATTTACCCGAGTATTCTGATATATATATATATATATATATATATATATATATATATTATTATATATATATATATATATATATATATATATATATATATATATATATATATATATATATATATATATATATATATATATACATAAATGGATAGATAGATAGATAGATAACGGGTAGGCAGAAATAGGCCACAGTATACATCAAGGATGGGCGACAGGTAAACACTCAGTTATCAAGTAAGATAACAATTATTCACCAACGCGTTTCGTAACATCATGTCACATCATCAGGGGCCATAAAAGAACAATGAAACACAAATTAAAGCATCTGGAAAAAATTACATAACACAATAGAAATTAAAACAGTTAAAACTTCAGAAGTATTTACAAAAAACACAAGGGTTGAAAAAGCGCCTTTTATATGGAAAGTCGAAGAATGGGTGTGTAAAGTGCTGTCGGTAAAAAACAAAGAAAACAGAAGTCATTTAGGCCGAACACAATTGAACAGAGGAAATGTGTGGGTTCAGTTGGGGCTTTACTTCTTAATAAAGAGATGTCCTTAAATCTCTAATTTGCTCTACCTCGGAATTAATATATTTTCATATATGGTAACTGAAAGGGGAATTTGAACCACGGAACCAAAAAATATGGACGTACAGTGACGCTCTTTACCCACTAGACCATCAAGAGAGGTTATAAGTTGATACCGGCTCTCACCTACGAATCCCTGCAGCGCTCTGGTATTTGTTATTATTAGAGTCGAAATTGACCCACTCTGACCATTGACAGCCTTGTAGTGCGTTTGTCACACGTAGCCAGATTATGAATTTTATCACATCACCGTGATTCATACACTGCGCGCATTAAGCTTTAAATGTCCTTTAATGTCTAATTTTCTCTACTTCGGAATTAATATATTTTTATATATATTTTAAGCGAATGGGAATTTTTTTAGTTGATACGAAGACCTTGCCGTCTGTGTGCTTTTGTGATCAGGGTATAACGGACAAATATCACTGACCTACAAGGAACCATTCGACCACTGACGGCTTGGTTTGATTGCCACAAAGGGTGTCCATACCCCATGTTCCTATTGACCTTTTTGGACATAGGAGCAAATCATCGAAGACCCAAGGTCTGAGGTGGGGGTCTAGTGGGTGGGTGACTGTTAATTTAGACAGTGATGGGCGACGCGTATTGCCTTAGAGTACCCCCGACAGTAAATGCATACGTTAAGGTAAAGTAACATTTGTTACAGAGATCTATGTGATTTCAATGATAATGCATAAGTGTTAATTGTACCCTACGCATTTTAAATCGTGTCATATAATTATAATGTGTGTGTGTACATCCTCAAATATGAAAATAATTACACCAAATCCTCCTGCAGGAACTTCTCATTTTCCTCTTCTTTTACGATTTTCATGTAATAATAAAATATCATTCACTCACTTCCTTGCTTCCCAAGCCTCACTGTGACCCATGGAGCTCATGATATTTATTTCTTAGATACAGTCAGCTTCTTCAAATCAAATTTATATATTCATCCACAAAAAGGTCATTCTATTGTATAGTAAGTAACAAGTAAATGATGCTGTTTCCACCTAGCAAGATAATCTTTGCCTTTTCCAGCTGATCATGACAATGAAAAAATTTTTTTATTTATAATTTTTCTTCTATTGACAAGGGTATATATATATATATATATATATATATATATATATATATATATATAATATATATACATAATATATATTATGTATATATATATATATATATATATATATATATATTTATATATGTGTGTGTGTGTGTGTGTGTGTGTGTGTATGTATGTATACTTGGGTTGTTCGTATAATAAGATTCCCAAGGAGCTGCAGTCGCAAGGAACGCTGTTTACGTGGGATCCAACGACACTGGCGTAGTAGCTTGGTTCCCCCTCTCCAAGAACCTTCTGGAACAATTGAGTATATCCGTACGTACGTGCATCATGGCCCATGTGAGCGCAATATAATCTGATATCTAATCGCAATCGAGTCAACAGGCCGGAGACTCTTAAGTGACAATCAATGGGCAAGACCTGGGATGACGGTGGCACGGAGGTCCAGTAAGAGGTGAGACAGTCTTTAGAGAGTGATAAGACACTGATTATTGTAGCAGTGAAGGACTGGGAGACGAGTTCTACCTACTTTTGGTTTTTTCCTATAATCTTAATGCATTTCTGAGTCTAGTTTGTTCCTCATTTGGGTTTTTACTAACGGTGCATTTTCCCCTTCATATGATTTTAATGTGCTGTGCATTTCTACCTTTATGCCCATCTGCGCGGTGATGTTACGATAGACACGATTCTTGTTTTCCTGTAGATGGATCGTGACAATCCGTGGTAAGGGAATTCTTGACAATTATTCATGACTTCGGTCATGGAAGGCTATAATTATAACATTCCATATGTTATTAGGGGAAAAATGTGGTATTGTACAGGGATAAGTAATAAGAGGAAAACGACACTGCACAGGATGTCTACGTCTCATTTGGGATGTAGTGAATGCCATTATTTATGGGGATGATCTTGTGAGGAAATGTTTAATTAACAAACATGTACGTGCTCATTTATTTTTCAAATCCTGATCACCTTGTGATACCAAAGCTGCACATTTTAAAAATAAATATAGAAACTAGAATGAATAAGAGTTTGTGAAGTAGATCCAGTTCTAATAGTTTATTTATTTATTTATCTCTCTCTCTCTCTCTCTCTCATGCGGCGATCATTTGTTCAATTATATTATAATAAATGTTTTTAGTACAGGCATACAAATACAGAGCAATATTTTAGAATAACACTATAAATGAAAAGCAAAAATTCTACTTGTTCATGACGCTCATTTAGTCTACGCCAAGAGTTTCATATATCCCATGGGTAAGTGTTTCGAAAATTCAGTTTATGGAATTTTTATTTGTTTTCAATTATTTAAAAATGTATTTATTACTTTTTTCTTTCTCTTTTTGGTCATAGACAGTTACATATAATTGATGCGTATGTTCACTTCAAAAGTTTTGTTTCAGAATATCTTTCCCTGATTGAAGTCATAAGTCATAAGAAACATTCAGAGAATAGTGGTTGCTCATTTGATGCAGGCATTACCTCTTAACCTGTGACGCATAATTTTCTGTCTGTCTGGCTTTCCCAATAATTACCAGTATCTCCAATACCCATCTCATCATTTTTTTACTTATGCTACGATTCCGCTGTTACCTTCTTGATTTCATTTAGAATGTTTGTTTCTTTTGTTTGTTTGCTTGTGGAATACAAGTCCCAAAGCACATCCTCTGTTTCTCAAGAATACTTCAAAGCAATTGCTCCTATTTGAGACAAAAGATATTTTGGATATTAAGAGAGTTTCTTCAGACGTTGGGAAGAGGGTGAGAAGAGCAGCTGAAGAGTTCTTGGGTCTTAATTAGTCTGGGAGGATCTTTCAAGACGAAATGGAGAGTCCTGATTCCATTTTTGACATCCAGGACTAAAATGGAGGCAAACGTATCTCTGCTCCTGTTTCCTGTCAGTTCCTTTGCAATGTTTTCTTCTATTTTTGAATTTATGTATGTAAGTAATATATACATATAATATATAATAATATATATATATATATATATATATATATATATGTATATGTATATGTATATATATATATATATATATATATATATATATATATATAATATATATATATATATATATATATATATTTTTTGGAATAAGTTTGTAAAGAATTCTGTCCTAATAGTCCGTTCTTTTGCTAAAGGACAAATTGTTCTCTCTCTCTCTCTCTCTCTCTCTCTCATGCACACGCACATATGCACAGACATACTTACAACAACTGATCAGATCAACCAATTTGTCTGTTTCTACCGAACACGACAATAACGAGGGCAATTAACATCCAAATACTTACTTGTTTACTTCTTTCTACATGACTGTCTGTGTGTGTGTGAGAGAACATTTGCATCTCAGGTCAAGAACGTTTTCAATCTTCGCGTTTCACTGGAATTGCCCAATTGCAGCGCATAAGCCTCTTGACCTTCTTAACCTATCATAGTGCTGCATTTGCTCAGTCTTTTCTTCTTTCTTTCACAAAGATAAAGACAAAAACTGAATAGTTATAAATCCATTTCTCTGAGACTTAGGAAATCATGAAAGTCTATTTACAAAGGTGTGATGCTCATTGATAGCTGAGATGGGTTCTCTTCTTGGAAGTTACCTACAGTTTTTGTCGTGTATTCAATAATTAGGATAATTAGCAAATTTAATTTTGGTGTTTTTTTTGTAATCAAGTTTCATCTTAGAATAGCATCTATGATGCTATGCAAATGGTCCTCGTCCGTGCAAGATGCTCAGACATGGAATTCCTCGTCAGCTCTTTAGGCAGAACCTTCCCATCCCTGGGACATAATTTTCGTCCTAATCAAAACGTTTGATGTCCAAATTAGAAATTCCTTCTCTCAATCACTTATCCCATTGTGTAACTCTTAGATACTCGGGGGTATTAGTTCAAAGGGTCAAGTTCATTTCACGTTCATCAGTTCATATTAATATAATATATCATAGTATGGCAGCACAATGTTACCTTTGAAAAGGCTTAACACGGAAATATACATTTCACTTTTCTTTCCAGTCCAAGAAACGAAAGTGAAGTCACTTTGCTCACAATAAATGGGAAATTGTGATAAGTCTGCCATATAATTTATCTGGGTTTTCTTTCCACGTAATGAAATTGCATTTAATGAAACCATCAACCTAAAATTTATACTAAACATAACGGGACTATCCAAAGAATATATATAGATATTGTGACGAAGTGCCCAAATATCAGGTTATTACATATTCCAATCAAAAGTTACCTCGCCGCAGCCAATCACTTGAACCGTCATCAAAGGTGAAATGCGACTGAGTACTTTATAGGCAACAGTGATCTCTTAAAAAAACTTACTAAATATGTAAGAAATCAGTCTAAGGCTAAGGCCCCACCGAATCCGTCGCGGCGCGGTCGCGCGTCCAACACGGTTAAGCGTTTGTGTGCGTTTTCGATCAACGGTCATAATTCAAATACGAGTAGCCCACACGGCGCATGAGCGTGATTGGTGTCAGGTGCATTACCGGACTGGACGCGCAGGAACAAACGTTTTGTTTTAGCCGCCAACTTGGACGTGCGTCTCGGAGCCGGGGTCCGCATGAAGGAAGAATTTGTGTAGACTTACAACAACCTGCATTGAACTACCTGCTAACTTTGAGTTATAGTCAAATGTGATGATTGTATATAAAGGATTCGAGTAGCTTTTTTATTGTATGCTAATGGATATATTTATGTAAATACCTTGTTTCAGAAGTTACAGTATCAAAGTGTTCAGTTCACACACAATCTACATATCTTAAATTTTGTATTCAATAAAATACAGTGCAACTTTACAAATTTCGAAATCAGTAATCCTTCCTTCTGAGTTACTACAAGTTTCTTACGTTGATATTGATCTTCTGTAATTGGTATAAAATTTTGATATTCCAGATATTATAATGCCCTCATGAATTAAGTCAAGGGTTTTCGGCGGCATCCGACAATATTAGAAAAAAAAAATCAAAACTTGTCTGGATGCTGTCGTAACTTATGAAAATGTTGCATATTCTCCACTCTTTCCTTGTTCTAAAGTTATGTCATAAGTCCAGATATTCCTACTGTTCAACGCCTCTAATTTGGTTGACAGCAACGAGTAAGAGCAAAACCTAGCGGGCTCCCTTCTTGACGGGAAGTGCTGATGAAGTTTGAATTGTCCGTCTTGTAACGGTCATTCGTCTGTCTGGAGGTTGGGCCACACACGCAGAAGACGGACACGCTTTATAGACAGACAGACGAGGCTGCTTTGGCAGTGTTGGAAGCGCGCGACGGATTCGGTGTGAGGTATTCCTATATTCCTAATTTTAATTGAAGGGCATCACTCTAACAACACCTTTTTTAAAGGTCCCAAGTATTTCAAATATCTTCCCCTGTCCTAACTCGCACAATACAACAATATGGCTGAAATGCACAAAGAAGTTAAATCTAATCACTAGAGGTCTCTTATCACTAGAGGTCAATCAATGAAAAGCTGTTATACAAATTTTAAATACAGAAACCATTCATTTTAAATTCAGAATTTATGAGTGAAATTCACAGTCTCAAAAGAATTTGCTATTTCTGGAAAAGGACACAAAGTTTCATTAATTCTGAATAAATTATTAAATAAAATTAAATCAAAATTAAGTTAACAAGAATTAATCAATGAATTAAATTATGCAATTCATCAAGCAAAATTCAAACCGTTAAGAAATAATTAAGAATGGAAAAGAAATCTAAGAAGTAAATGCAAATTAATTATTTCACAGTGTTAATTACAATCATGTATGCAATTTTAAATCACTAAGAACACCTAAGTTTCATCAAACAAATTGTGAATGCAAAAACATAAAAGCACACAAAGCATAAGAATATCAAATTTACCACCAAAAATGCATAAAACTAAGAAAGGGCAACACAGAATTTATAAAAAAGCATGTTTCCAAAAAAACAAATCCAATATTAAGAAATTTAACAAAACCAAAGAGCGACCCAAATATAAATAAAAGTTTTTATGTTACTTTTACAAGTTAAATATCTTTTGATCGTTGTGTGTGTGTCAGAGAGAGAGAGAGAGAGAGAGAGAGAGAGAGAGAGAGAGAATGGACCAGCCTGCCTGCAAAGATCTCAAGAATCACAATCAGTCAAATTGTCTCTGAACTCTCTTTTCTTAAACATGTATTGACAAAACACACCCGCAAATGGATGGGTGACGTCAAAAACTTTTTGGAACTAGTTTCTGCAATAATCTTAATAAATTTCCTTTAAAAACGAAAGGGAGTGAGAGTGAGATTATGATTAATGATAATCATTAAACAGTACATGATTTCAGAACACGAATTAAATTGTTACATATGAGTATTGAATAAAAAAGAGTGACGTCACTTCCGAGATAATGATTTCAGAGATACTAGACAAAACCTTTAGGCCAAGGAGTATTCTAGAAACTTTATGATGAAACATGATAAAATTACACATGTGAATTGCGGACATGAATGGCTGGTGTCACTTTACGAAATATTTAGCAAGACAAGACAATCATACGAGTTCAGTACCGTACTGCACGTGGCTAAATCATATGACTGGAATGCAAAAAGAAGAAAAAGACCAACTCGCTTTTATCTTAAGGAGTGAGGACAGGTTTTCTCAAACAAGACGACCACGAGCAAAACTTTGCGTGACTAATCGCTTTTGTTTTCTACTTGCCCTAATTGCTTGTTGACAATCAAGCATAACAGAACATACGGGTAAGGGAGAAATGCGCGACTAAAGACTTACATTATTCTTAAAATTATTCCAATTTCATCTGCTATGGAATCTGAACATAAAACGTACATTTTACAATAGCACAATAGTACTGAGCGGGGAATTTAAATTTTACAAAGTCAATGAAATTTATATATAAATATATATAATATATATATATATATATATATATAGATAATATATATATATATATATATATATATATATATATATATATATATATATATAATATATATATATATATATATATATATACACATATATATATATATATATAATATATATATATATATATATATATATATATCTATATATATATATATATATTATATGTATGTATATATATCATATATATATATATATATATATATATATATATATATATATATATATATACATATATATATATATATATCTATATATATATCTATATATATATAATATATATATATATATCCATATATATATATAGATCATATATATATATATATATAATATATATATCTATATATATTTTCGTTACAAAAGCAATTGCTTTAGTGGCATCAATAAGTTTTCTTGCAGGTATCTTCATACCGACGAAGTTTTTTTTTTTCCGATTCTCGTTCGTCAATTTCTGGTGAAATATACGCAGACTTCCTTCTTCCATTTATTGAATTTTGTCACGACAGCTGTTTCGCCTTATGGCATTATCAAGCGACTACTGACTTACATCTGACCTTTCGGCCTATTTATCTCATCGTGTGGGAGGTATGACCTCGAGGTATGGGTACTGGTTAGTCTAGGGATTAACAGCTTAAGGGCGTTGTTTTTTAGTTACAAAGAATATAAGGACATATGTACTGCGACAATAAGAGTGAAAGTTTAAACAGTGGTTAAATAAATATTCAAAATACAATGCCATGTGCTAGAGTTTCCTTAAATGTATGTTTAAAATTTAATATGTTACATGTTGGTTTTAGATAAAAATTACAAAATTACATACAGGAATGAAAATGATATATAAACTAAATACGGGAGTACAAATATATGTATATATTTTATAGCATGCATAAAGGTACAAGAGATAATTTCTGTTTATACATAAATGTGTATGATTTAAATTGAGTGTGTGTGTGTGTGTGTGTGTATGTCCAAATGGTCTACGTTGGTTAACGGTTGCTGATTCGTGTTGGGCGGGGTCTCAGCGACCTGAGTAAGGATGTTACTTGACTTTCGCTGACGCTGGGTCTTCTCATGCCTTCCAAGGGGCGCGATGTTCTCGGGGTGGATTGGGGCGCGCTGTCTGGTCCCTGTTGGCTTGGGTATTCCTTCTTCCTGCTGGAGGGGAGTATATGGTCCGATTCTTGTTGGACGTTCAAGGTCTGCTTCTGATAGCGATGCTCACTGCTTCCGTTATTAAGAGGCGACCGTAGTTGTCTTCTCTGTGTACGACCTGGGTGCCTTCTATTAGCTCTTGTAGAGATGGCTTCCTGTCGTGAACATCTATGTAATGTTGATGGATGGCCCCTTGATTTCTATGAGCCAGCAGACGTCTCCGAAGGGTCGTTGTAGTGTGCCCGATGTAGTTTTGGCTGTGAGGTTTACACACCTCCTCTGGACAAGTAAATTTGTAAACTACATTCGTGCACATCTCCTTCGGTCCCCCCGGAGCGGTGCTGTTCTTCATTATTAAGGCTGCTACAAGGTTGGGCTTACTATATATCCTGAGGTTTATTTTATGGTAAGGGGAGGCTTTTTGGGTTACGCCTCCTGTTTATTATCCCGCGTAGTGTGCAGCAATCCTCCTTGTATGCAGACCCATAATGTACACGATGGTAAATAATCAAGTTTTCCTCGTTTTTCGCCATGGTGTTGGGTTGGTAAAATTCGTCCATTTTCTTTTTTATTGCTGCTTCGATAATTTGATCTGCATACCCGTTGTTTGTCAGCAGTTGGCGAATCGGTCGAGTTCGTTATGTATATCTTTCCATGATGAGCTGTGTGTGAAGGTTCTGTTGACATACGCACTCACGACAGACTTTTTATATGCGTCCGGGCACTCCCCGCGGCGTTCAAGCAACGGCCAGCGTTCGTTGCTTTCGTATAAACGGTCGTCTTAAACTGTCCTTCTTGTTGTTTTACCAGGACATCAAGAAATGGCAAAGTCTTCTGCTGGCTGTGCTCTGTGGTGAAGTTGAGCACTGAGTTTCTTTTCAGAGCATCTGCTAGTTTTTTGGTATCTTCAGGCTCTTTTATTGTGACGAATATATCGTCGATGTACCGCCCATAAATCCTAGGTTTTAGATGTTCTCTAAAGGTCCTTTCTTCGACGGTGGCCATGTACATATTTGCAAAGAGGACCCTAGTGGGGATCCATGGCGACTCCATCACTTGTCGAAATAATTCCCCCTGATGAGAGAGGAAAGGGGCTTCTGTAGTGCTAGCTTTCAGCATCTCTCGGAGGACATCTTCGGAAATGGGCAGCGGGTTCTTCTCGGACCTGTATACACGATCAAGAATGATGTCGATCGTTTCTTCGACGGGAACGTTCGTAAACAAACTCTCAACGTCGAGTGAGGCAATGTCGTCTTCTGGTCCTTTTTCCTGTAGGAGATCAATAAACTCCACCGCTGATTTCAGTGAATATGCACTACAGAAGCCCCTTTCCTCTCTCATCAGGGGGAATTATTTCGACAAGTAGATGGAGTCGCCATGGGATCTCCCCACTAGGGTCCTCTTTGCAAAATATGTACATGGCCACCGTCGAAAGAAAGGACCTTTAGAGAACATCTAAAACCTAGGATTTATGGGCGTACATCGACGATATATTCGTCACAATAAAAGAGCCTGAAGATACCAAAAAACTAGCAGATGCTCTGAAAAGAAACTCAGTGCTCAACTTCACCACAGAGCACAGCCAGCAGAAGACTTTGCCATTTCTTGATGTCCTGGTAAAACAACAAGAAGGACAGTTTAAGACGACCGTTTATACGAAAGCAACGAACGCTGGCCGTTGCTTGAACGCACGCGGGGAGTGCCCGGACGCATATAAAAAGTCTGTCGTGAGTGCGTATGTCAAACAGAACCTTCACACACAGCTCATCATGGAAAGATATACATAACGAACTCGACCGAATTCGCCAACTGCTGACAAACAACGGGTATGCAGATCCAATTATCGAAGCAGCAATAAAAAAGAAAACTGGACGAATTTTACCAACCCAACACCATGGCGAAAAACGAGGAAAACTTGATTATTTACCATCGTGTACATTATGGGTCTGCATACAAGGAGGATTGCTGCACACTACGCGGGATAATAAACAGAGGCGTAACCCCAAAAGCCCCTTACCATAAAATAAGCCTCAGGATATATAGTAAGCCCAACCTTGTAGCAGCCTTAATAATGAAGAACAGCACCGCTCCGGGGGGACCGAAGGAGATGTGCACGAATGTAGTTTACAAATTTACTTGTCCAGAGGAGGTGTGTAAACCTCACAGCAAAACTACATCGGGCACCACTACAACGACCCTTCGGAGACGTCTGCTGGCTCATAGAAATCAAGGGGCCATCCATCAACATTACATAGATGTTCACGACAGGAAGCCATCTCTACAAGAGCTCATAGAAGGCACCCAGGTCGTACACAGAGAAGACAACTACGGTCGCCTCTTTAATAACGGAAGCAGTGAGCATCGCTATTCAGAAGCCGACCTTGAACGTCCAACAAGAATCGGACCATATACTCCCTTCCAGCAGGAGAAGGAATACACAAGCCAACAGGGACCAGACAGCGCGCCCCAATCCACCGAGAACATCGCGCCCCCCTTGGAAGGCATGAGAAGACCCAGCGTCAGCGAAAGTCAAGTAACATCCTTACTCAGGTCGCTGAGACCCCGCCCAACACGAATCAGCAACCGTTAACCAACGTAGACCATTTTGGACATACACACACACACACACACACTCAAATTTAAATCATCACATTTATGTATAAACAGAAATTATCTCTTGTACCTTTATGCATGCTATAAAATATATACATATATTTGTACTCCCGTATTTAGATTTCTATATTCATTTTCATTCCTGTATGTAATTTTGTAATTTTTATCTAAAACCAACATGTAACATATTTAAATTTTAAACATACATTTAAGGAAAAACTCTAGCACATGGCATTGTATTTTGAATATTTATTTAACCACTGTTTAAACTTTCACTCTTATTGTCGCAGTACATATGTCCTTATATTCTTTGTAACTAAAACAACGCTTAAGCTGTTAATCCTAGACTAACCAGTACCCATACCTCGAGGTCATACCTCCCACACGATGAGATAAATAGGCCGAAAGGTCAGATTGTAAGTCAGTAGTCGCTTGATAATGCCATAAGGCGAAACAGCTGTCGTGACAAAATTCAATAAATGGAAGAAGGAAGTCTGCGTATATTTCACCAGAAATTTGACGAACGAGAATCGGAAAAAACTTCGTCGGTATGAAGATACCTGCAAGAAACTTATTGATGCCACTAAAGCAATTGCTTTTAACGAAAATTGTATTAGAGAAAAACTATGCCTAAAAGTATATATATATATATATATATATATATATATATATATATATATATATATATATATATATATATAGTATATATATATATATATATATATAGTATATATTATATATATATATATATATATACTTGTGTGTGTATGTATATGTATATAATATCTGCATTTTAGAAGCAAGCAGCAGAATATCGAATACTAGATGGAGTTTTAAACCAGTTCCATATCCAACCCTATGTCTTTATCGAGATGAAAATGTATTAGATCGTGAATCGAGGGAGGAGAACATTTTATCAAATTGTGCGGTTAAACGAAACACGATGCACTTCAATGAAATGTCATTGTTCAGCCTATTTCTCAACCAGTCGTCTGAAAACATTCTCACAAATCGACGCCTGGAAACAGTGGAAGCTTCATTTCATCATTTGGATCTCAAAAAGCTTTGTAGTGGAAAAGTGAATCCATAATGTGTGAAAAATTCGAGAAGTTTGGAGGCCAGGTTTGGTTATAATAATTACAAATGAGCGCGCACACATACATACATACAATACATCCATATATACACACACACACACACACACACACACATATATATATATATATATATATATATATATATATATTGATATATATTTATTTTTCACTGTTTTATTCGTTTACATTCCAAAACCAATAGAGCCTTTGAGCAGCGCAGGTTTTATGAAAAAAAAAAACGCACAAATATAGAACTCTCACCAATCATGATAGTTTACCTTGCAATAACACATTTCATTCATTGGGCAACTTCCAGTTTAATATCAAGCGAATTTCATCAAATGTAGCTGGAATCTCCTCAGTTGTTTTGTTGCTTTTTGGGCTTCTCGGGTTCGTTCAGTATAATATTGTTCTGGTAATGGTCAACATTTTCCCCATTTTCTATAAAAAAAAACATTCGCTGTTTATCGTATTTCCATCGAAAAAAAGACCTCATCAATGTCATTAATATTTCTAGAGTATTATTTCTTCTTTGATTAGAAGTACATACGAGTACATCGTATTTTCGTAATTTTTTATACGTTATAATTTTTTCCCTTTGTAAAGGAAGGGAGGAGAGACTAAGCCGAGTAAGGTGTTGCCACTTTCTCTGAGCAGATATCCAGTTGACATGACTGCAAAAGATGCTCATGGATGAAGAGAAGCTTATCCTGCTTATGAAAGAAGGAAACAGAGAGGGCGCGAAATGTGACTTTTAGAAGCAATAGGAACGTTGCAAAAATCACGAAGAAATATTCTAGTATTGTAATTATAACTGACTTTCACTTTCAATGTAAATCTCAATATAAATAAAAGAACAACCTTTTCAGTGATTCAGGACAAACTTGTCATGTGATCACGGACAACATATGGATAGACATCATAGTGTGCATAGAGAGGGACTGATCACCAACAGGAGAGAGTTGAGAATAGTTTGGACTCCCTTTCAGCCACGCAGGTAACATTCTATCATCATGAGATGGAACGCAGGAATTTTTACTGCAAGAGGAAGAAGCCCTTTTCCTTCCGTAAGAAATCAGGAGAAAAAGCGCCAACCTTTCAAGATGGGAATGTTAGTTCTTTCTCAGCCGATTGTGTCGCTCAACTTAAGTTATATCACTGTACTAGATATTTAGTTATGGAGGAGAGTAATAAAATGAAACAAAAAATAAATGTTTGCAATCTCTTTTCAAAGGGAGTTAAGAAAAAAAAGAGAAAACAGCTTTCAGAGGTTTATGATAAAATGCCTCTCCTTCTTCCCTCATTAAGACACTTGAGGAATTCTGCTGGAAGTAATTAGAAACAGAAAAGAATGCTATACTACTCTCCAAGAGAGAGAGAGAGAGAGAGAGAGAGAGAGAGAGAGTGAGAGAGAGATTGAGGACTAAAATACGGTTTAAAATAATCGAAATTCATGTAACATTAGACCTAGAAATACATTTTATTAAAAAAAACACGCAGAAATCATTATAAAACATGCAGGATAAACCAAATGACAGTAAGCCCTAATGTAATATCACAAATTT
>NC_087220.1:32974547-32984547 GCF_015104395.2 Macrobrachium nipponense | reverse complement strand
GGCAATATTTGGGAGTGTGTGAGTTAGATGCCTTGAGTGCACATTTTTGGAGATATATTATTTGGAGCCTTGTTTTGTTCCACATGGAGTTATTGTGGAAATAGAGGTAAATATTTTGTATTTGCCGAAATAGAGGTGATTATTCTCTATTCTTGGAGTGGTGTTATTATTGATATAGGGGGTTGGTTATTAACCAAATGGAGGAAATATTTCTATAACCGGAGTGGTGTTATTATTGATATGATGTCTCATAATGGAGTTGGAATTAATCTTGGCGGTAACCCTTTTTTTTGTGGTTATGGGAGTTTTTTCGAGTCAAGAGAAGATTTCTGAGGTTCTCTTTTTTTTGATTTCGTGTCTATTTAGAGAGAAGTGGCATTACTGCATTACGAGTCATATGGAGATGTGTGTGCATTTTTCATGTTCACAAGTGTGTTATTCTTGGAGAAATATAATTTGGGAAAAGTCATGTTGAGAGAATAAGTCTTCGAGACAAATTTTTGAACACATTAGTCATATCCTGGAGTTAATTCTGTGAAATGTGTCAGTTAGACCTTTTTTCTTGAGAATCATGAGTTTCCAAACTTATGTGTCTTACTAGACAATTTTTGTGCTGTTGTTTGAGCATGCGTCCGCAGGTGATTTTTCTGCTGACAAGCGATGTGATGAGCCGTGTGCTGATTCTTTTCTTCTGATGGTGACAGATCAGAATTTTTGCAATATCTGGAAATGTTAGCTATAGCATTTCACGAAAGCGCATGTATGAGAGTTTGCTTTCTGGCAAATTCCGTGGTTTTACATGGAGCATTTCTTGGGAAAACGCGGGAGTTATGCATATTATACATGTATTTTGTATTTTGTGATTGGGGAAATCTACTTGTGATTATTCCTTTTTTTTTATTGTTTTTCTTCCTTTTCCTATGAGAGATATGATTTGGGGATTGAGCTTAAGTAGCATTTCTTTTTTGGACGGGAGATTTGATTTTACCGGGAGGTGTGATTTTTCGAGGGTTGCTGTTTACGAAAAGGGAGTTTAACATTAAGTCTCATTGTGATTAATTATTGAGCAGTAAAGGGGTTTTTGCTGTTAAAAGTTGGAGATTTTTACTGATTTTGTGGGTTGTCAGAACTTGAGAGAACATTTTTGGGTTTGGGTGTTACGTGATTCTTTTCTTTCTTGGGCTTGTTACGAATTTTTTTTTCTTTTTTTTTGTGAGCACATTCGAGTTCGAAATGTGAGTGCAGAATTCCGTGGAGTTGCTGTGATTTCTGAGTTGTGTGTGTGCTGATGTGCGAGTTTGGAGAATTGAGTTGGAGAACTTGATGTTTTTTTTTCTTAGAGAGTTGCGATAATGACTTATCATTTAGTAGTCATATTTAAGGGAGTTAATTGGGAGACGTTCAGTTAGTATTTCTGACCTTTTTGAGATCGTTGTTTGATAGAGGTAGTATGTTTGGGTTAATTTTCTTAGATTGACCAAAGACCTGACTGACATACTAACGCCCAAAAAGTCGTTCCCGACGCCAGCAAGACGTCCACCAGCCGTGAGGTTGCTGCCATGTTGCCCAGGGTGATTACAAGTATTTCCATGATGGGTGTTCGAGAGAATTCTACAGCGTGTTTTTTGGAGATCTACAAGAAGCCGTGAGAGTCTTCTACGATGAGGGAGGCATTCCGTCTTCCTACAGTTGCTACAGCCTGCTATAGCCTGTTGCTGTCTGTTCAGCTAGTTGCAGACAAGCGAAGAGGGATATTCAAGAATCCTAATGCAGAAAATATGAGAGAAAATGCGTTTTGTGTTATTGGGAGATTAAAGCGTGATAAGACTTTATTTTATAATGCCAGAGACGTGCAGTTTTTCTTATTTTATTTTAAGCCGGCCAATGTTTTATATTATATAAGCAATTTTGCTAGGCGGGAGCTAGCATATAGGTGCGAGGCCGAGCAATCTGTAAGACATAGGGTTTTGATTAATAATATATTATTCGTGCATTCTCTGTAACCTGTGGAATGTGGAGGACAGGGCAGAGTAACGACCTGAGGGTAGCTGATGAATGAGATTCTAGGGGATGGCGTGAGATAAAAGTGCTTAGTTCAGGAAGTCAATGTACGACAGTTTATGAACTCTTCCCAAAGTGCCTTTGTGAAACTAGATGCAGCTAGAACCGCGAGGTGCCAGCGAACTGTGTGTTCGTATGTGCGTGTGCGCCTCTTTCTGTAAAAAGGCGTTTCCATACCCCAAACCTATGGGAGGGATTTTGACAGAGGGCTTCGAGTCATAGGCAAAGATGCCGTGGCATTCGCCGGGGGAGTTTTTTTTGTCACATAGTGTTTAGTGTCCGGTTGGGAATGGGTAAGTGTTACCTTTACTTTAGCCAAAGGGGTGGCTTGTTTGATATCTTGTAAGATGTTCCATTTTATTAACTTTGTCTTTAAACTTGTGTGTGTACTTACCAGAATGTGTTCTGTATCTTTGGCAGACGGTTCTGGATTTCGGTGGGACAGAGTTCCCAGGGAAAGGTGTGACCTTTTGGGTGACTTGACAATGAGTTGTTTTAAGTTAGTCTGTAAGACTGGATTACTTAGTTAATTGATTTAGTTATTGTAAATAAACGTTATGTTATGATGCAACTCTCTCATTTTCATTACCTGTTAGAATGGAGAGAAAGAGGTGGAGAGAGAGAGAGAGAGAGAGAGAGAGGTGGGGTGATTGCCGGGAGAGAGAGAGAGAGCCTGTCTGTGTAGTGGGTGTGGGGGTCTGCCTTCCGTTTCGTGTCCACGCTTACCGTATGAAATACATGGAGGTTTTCCCATGTTAATATATATATATCAAAACAACTACAAAATGCAAAAATAAACAAGCATAGCTCAAAAAGGAACGATTGATTCGCCTGTATATAGCCATGTCTTGTTTTTATCTCCTTTGAAATTTTTACAAAATATCAGCATGTTTCGGGACACAATCATAGGCCTTTGTACCTTTGCTTCTGACACATGTTGGACAGATGGACCTTCTTCTTTCAATTGTTCTTCAGAAACATGAATTATTCATCCTATATGGATTATTGTCCTTGGAGGCTCTTCTCACACTTCCAGGGAGAGTTGAAGCTAAGGTTCTTTCTCTGATGGAGGACCCAGATCTTGCATCAATCCTAGGGTCAATGCGTAAAGCAGTCTCTCAGTGCTCCTCGTTCCTACGACGACGTTGCTTTGGATAGTGTTCCCCAAAAGGTCTCGAGTGCTTCCCACCATTTCCACCTGTTCTCCACATCTGTGTTGAGGTCAGGGTTGCGATCCCCTGGAGAGACGGTATGTGGAAGTTGCTTACTTGATTCCCAAGCAGCTTCATTATTCTTACATGGAATTCACTTCCGGACAGTTGGATTCTCTCCCTTCGTCTGTTTGCATATAAAGTTTCTTTAACAAGATTAGTAATGAATAAAATTCCTCTTTCATCTTGTTTTTACTTTCGGTCTTATGATATGGGCTACATTACCTCCGTCAACCTTTTGGGTCATGATTTATTAACAACAGTTTTAACTAATAAAAGTAGATCTGGCGGTATATTTCATGTATCTGTCCTCTATGTATTTTCGAAAGAAATGAAGGAAACCACCAGAATAAACACTGAAAATATTGATGGGGAAAAGATCATGATAGTCATTGACATAAGTACAGAATAATCCAATTAAAATCGAGGAGATACTACCTAGAATTAAATTTCCTTGAACATTTTTATACTTACAGTGGTGTGCAGAGTATTCAGAGCTTTAAATGCGATTAGTCTTAAACCAAACAAAAACTTCTTTCAGTTTTCTTCTGAAGATTGAAAAAGAAACCCACAAAGTCACTGTGTAACATGTTTGCTTCTAAGGAGTGAAATTGAATGTAAATACTTAGAAGGTTACACGTTACACAGTGATTTTATGGGTTTCTTTTTCAATTAGTCTTAAAGTTGGGTAAAAGAGGAGCCCCATTCGCAAATGGGAAGAAAGCAGAAATGTGAAAACTCGAGAACGAAATCAGTGAACTTTACGTACTGTCGCCGAAGTCAACTTTATTCCCACAGTACCGAAGGAAACTTTGCTATCGGACGCTGGAAGCCTGAAGCCCTCTCTGGCTGAAAAAGATTTCCTCTCCACAGAGGACGTTTCGGTTTGTTTGTCCCAGTATTTGATTGATGAAGGATATTCGGGGATTACTCCCAAAGACAGCAATCCATCAAAGAGCAAGTTCCTCGGAGTATTTTCGGTTGATCTTTCAACATCTGGAAGATAATGCTGCATATAAACTGAGTTTCAAAGAAAATATTTCTGTTATGAAGAACATAAGAAATCAATTAGACACTACGAAAGGAGACAAAGAATGCATACACACACACACACACACACACACACACACACACACACACAACACACACACACACACACACACATATATATATATATATATATATATAATATCTATATATATATATTATATATATATATATATATAGAATATAATATATGAGTTTGCTTTTCGTGTGCACGTATAGTTGCGCACATTCGAATGATATATGATATAAGGTTTCTATACCAAATAAATTTACAAAAAGAAGCAACAGAAAAAGACATGTGAAAAGCAAACTATTCAGGACTTGCTGTTGATTTTAAAAGAGAGAGAGAGAGAGAGAGAGAGAGAGAGAGAGAGAGAGAGAGAGTTTTTTCAGAACCCAGATATTCCATGGAGGGCAACAGGAAGGGACGACCAAGAATCTTCCCTCTTTTTCGGTTTGAGGAAAAAAATTCTGCATAAAGGGAAAGACATGACACAATGGAATCGGTGATGTTTTCGACAAACAATTTTTTCACTTCCTTTCTCTCCAAGTTTATTTTAACCTCTTCTGTTTAATTCAAAAATAAACAACACCAAATATATAAGCAGAAGACAGACTTCTACCTTCTGTCCAGAAATCCCCAGAACACTCAAATAACTTATAGATACCAGTCTTCAGTTTAAGATTTAACTAAGTACAAGTTCACAGCTTTCATCGACCCAGTAGGCAGTCAGAACATCAAAATATTCACCGTATAAATAACACCCTTTCCATTGTCTTCCTCGGTATTATGGGGCTGGGGAAAATGGAATATCTTCCCAAAGGCAAAGTTAATGTCGAAACTAATATTCCTCATACATACGATGTAACATCCACTTTAAGTAAATATTCAATGTAAAGTTTGTCGACTTTATTTAGATTAGAGTCAAAATGATCTTTAATTAATAAAGCAAAATTTCCAAATCTTTGATCTCTTTGTTTTCTTTAAACCTTGAAGACTTTTTTAGTCCCCTCAAGAAGTAGATCTTGGCCATCTAATTAAGGATAGGCGCCTTGCGTATTTTTAAAGCGTTTTCTACATAATTAGCCTGAACGCAAAGGAAAATTCACTTATGAACTCCTTGGAATATGAGATAAACTGACAGAACTGCAAAAAATAAATGAAATTTTTCGTAACTGACTGAATAAACGGACACAAATTCCCAAAGGCCATTTCAGAGGTCAAAATAAAAATGAATCATTACAGTGGCTTCTCATTTCTTTTATTGTGTTGTCTGTCCATAATATAACATACCATACAATTATGATACTAAGGAATTATATCATAAACTACACCTAGTTTGTTAGCTTCGTTCATCATAAAATCAGACATCCCATGAGAGAGGAAAGTGACATACATTCATTAGTCATTAGGGCTGTTAAGGTTTTGATTTTACTTTAAATTATTATTTTTCTATTTTGCTGATGAAGATGAAATGTTTATTTGTCGCATCTGAATTGCCTAACTGATGATACTTATTGAAGAACTTTATCGTAATGACAGCATAAGATAGTCTTCATGAGGTTTTCCTTTTGAAAGAAATCGTCGTTTTAAGAGATTCATGAAATTCAACAGTCATTTCATCTTTCGTACATCTCACTTCTTAAGACCAACAGAAAGGGGAAAATATGGTTTGTGCAGAAAACCCGCAGACTTTGTCTTTTCACTTCTCTCCCTCATATCACTGCCACAACACTTCTGTTCCCACGAGAAGTGACACAGGAATGTTCGCCTTTGATGTCCCCAAAGTACAACAAAGACCCCGAAGCAGAAAGTTGCCTCCCATTCCTTCGGGTGTCAAGCAACCACCCGATTCTTTTGTTTCCTCTTTGTGTGGCTTCTTGCAAGAATGATAGTTGAGAAGACGCACTGGAAGACAGACAGAAAGAAACGCCTAAATAAAAACTCTAGAGAAAATTTTCATAGATATTTTATTCTAAAAAGACAAACAATATCGGTGAGAGTGGTCGGGCAGTGACCAATAAAAAGAACACACACACACAAACACTCACATACAGCAATTATTATTGTTGTTATTATTAATCCCATTCCTGCCGATGTTTTGATCATTTGAAAATTATTCTGCATTAGACATTTGTGCCTGACTAAAGAGTATGAAAACATAAGCCATAAACGTCGTGTAAATGTGATTTTTCATTTACTCTTTTAACAGGGCGAGACTAATAAATCAATATGCTAGACATTAGACTTGAATGATTTTTTATTAGCAATAATGATAATACATTATTTAGGGCATATAAATAGTAATCAGCCTCTAATCTTCAACTGGGGAATTTTTTATTACCACCATTACAGAGTATTAAACTCAGGTACGAAAAGTGTTCTTTTAAGCTTACAAAAATCTCTTGCATAGAAACACTTAAACCTCCACACAGATTAGTCATGTATTTCGTCCACGCAACAATTTGCTTGTTTGGTTCTCTTTCCCAAAAGAGAACAGACAAAGGGCAAACCAAGTCAAATGACCAACGTCTCTGTTATCGCCAGCTGTGTTATGCTTCGCTAATTGTCAGTATTTGTGGAAGCAACTGACTCTGTGGCCCCCTGGGGCTCTCTCTCATTCAGAGGTGCAGGTCGTCCACGCTGGGCCTCATTTCAGGGAGACGATGTAGCAAAGAAACGACTAGGATGTCAGTACTTCTTGGCATTTACAGTTTTATCTTCTACATTTCACGAAGTATTTCACTGCCAGATGTTGTGAATAAATTAGATAATTTTCCCTAATCCCTTCTGATAGAAACCATTTCGCACCTGAAATCCTAGGGATCGTTTTAATTGGTGTTAAAATATTGGAAACATCAGTCTCCTTCGCTTCCTTCCCATTACCCATCAGGCATATATTGCCAGTCGAATCTATTGCTGCAGCAAAACCCATTTCACAAAACACTACAGTGCAGGAGGATGTAACTGAGTATTGGTTTTGATTAAGTGAATTAAATACTTAAAAAGATTAATTGTTAGTTACTCTCCGGCCAGACAGACATTATAGAGGGAGATGACATCATCATACAGTGAGAGTCAGTGGCATACCGTAGCGTGGATCGTAAAGATGATTACTGATTCGTCGCTAAGAAATTCACAATCTCGTAAAAAACAGTTTGTGTAAAAATCCACAATTATATAGTAAACTATATTACTAAGTAAAATACAAAAGCGAAGACTTTCGAACACCTGAACGGTGTTTCTCATTATTGTTTACGTTATTTCTGCTATCAAAAGTAACTATGTCTAGTTTTTTTTTATAATTTTATTGAGAACTTTCACAGAAGTTGTATGTGAAACTTCAGACGGGAAAGTTATGGAAATCATAGAATGAAATGTTCTTTGAACGGGTTGCCTTTAATTAAATAAGTTCCAGGAACGTTTCCAGGGAATAAACTCTATTCCCTTTCAGAATCTGCCCCTCATGATCGATAATTCCAGCAACGCTTCATTACAAAACTTTCGAGGAAGCAGAGAAGACACGGAGATGACTAACTCAGGACTTTTCAACTGTACTCATTAATCTGTATACTTTTCATACATATCGAATCGAATATCTTGTACGCCCATGCAGACATCATATTGTTATCATTGAGTCTGGAAAATAATGCATTTTTACATTTAAAGGACAACGTAAAAAGCAAATACACAAAAGAAAAAATATATATATGTTTCGAAAAGTAAACAAAGACAAAAACCTTTTAGATATCTAAGGCCTTTGATTAGCCTTCCATGTTTTTCCTCACATAACAAAATGTGAAATAGATTAATCCAGTCACAGAGTTCGTACGATTTCCAAAGTGAACTCAAAAGGCAAATGCATAAATGGCATTCCTCACAATTGCACCCAACCCTTGATCTCTGAAGCGTATTTATTCATATATCGTTGACTGATGAAGGAGTCGGGGCAGAAATTCCCTTGGCAATGAAAGGGAAATCTTTTTTCCGACACATTCCGAGAAGGAGAGACCTAGACGGGCAGCTCTGCCCGAATCAGTCCAGGTCACTGGTGACTGGAAGGTAAAAAATGTTCTTCAGGTGGAATAAATTCTTCTACTGAAGCGATGGCAAAGCGCCGCTGAAGGACAGGGCGTTTCAATTATCCAGGAAGTACAGAGGAACTCAGAAAATTCCGCAGTGGAAATGAATACAACGAAACGATTGACCTTCCTGGTTGTGGTTTGGTTCTCCAACTTCGACGCAGCCTCTGAAGAGAAGAGCTTCCAACTCTTCTACGATTTATGTATTCTGATTCCTTTTCATTTTCAAATGATGCCTCGTTTCTCGCTCTTTCCGTATAATGTTTCATCACTCTTCCGTTCAAAAACTGTTATATTTCTATATTACATTATATTAATATTTTTTATATTGTTCTATAATTTCAAAGCCGATATATCATTGTCATTCCCGAGTTGACCAGATTCCTTGCTTCTACTGGTGATCTATCTTAGCTTGCTCTTATCTGGGAATCTCCTCTCACGAACTCTGGGAACTCGAAAGGAACTGCTTGCAAAAAGTATTGCTGAAGAGAGGCTCCGTCAGAAATTAGAAGAAAGGCATTTTTAACTTTACGTAACAGTAGTTTGTTTCAGGTTATGTATTTAGATGATCTGTTTCAGTTGTTTATGTCGCTAAATCTCAACTGGCCTTCAAAGGCCGCGGCAAAGCCCTGCTGTTGAGGCAACACAGCCTGCTGGAGTGGCAGAATAAATATAATCTTAATTAATTAACCGAAGGCGCAAGTGGTTAAGATGATATTTATTTGTACGCCATGACCTGAGAGAAATAGCACCCAAACTTACTGAATTACCGATAAGTGAATTTGCGTTGGATATCTCCAAAATGAAAACTCCTCGTCGAAGACAACGCCCCTTAAGTGTTCAAACAAGGTTTGGCTCTGTATAGAATATCCTTGGCGGAAGGTTTCCAGTTCACGACTATCGCCTTTCAATAGCAAAGTATTTCCTGGAATATGGATACATGGAATCCCAAAAGGATGTGCTTATATACTATTAACATTATTCTCTCTCTCTCTCTCTCTCTTACATATTTATGTGGTAAGGAGAGAGAGACAGAGAGAGATTGTCAGACTTTCTAGCCTACTCTCTGACCCATTATTTCACCAATTATTATCAGTAGAAGTGAGACCTGGAAGCACATTCCGGAACTGTATCCAAGTACCAGCCCTTCCCTGGAAAAGCGTGACGCCATATCTTAAAAAGTAACCATAGAATCTTCTTGAAAACCATTCCATTGATTCACACACCTAATTTACCTCAAAGACAATTCTTTGAACTAACCTAACGTAACCTAACCTAGGAACAAGACAAAGAGAGAGAGAGAGAGAGAGAGAAACGGGGCTGGTGCAATACTTGGGAATGGTCCATCTCCGAACTAAGTGGCCTCAGGTGAATCTGAAGGCGAGTTGGACCCAGGTTCCGGAACGTTTCGTTTTACTCTGATGGTCATCTTTTGTTCCTCTTATTTGCACGAAAAAATAATTTTCTTCCTCTATATCTAAACCATTGCCTCCCCCCTCCTCTCTTCTCTCTCTCTCTCTCTCTCTCTCTCTCTCTCTTCTCTCTCTATCTCTCTCTGTCTCTCTCTCTCTCTCTTCATATCTACATATCATCATCGA
>NC_087220.1:32959547-32969547 GCF_015104395.2 Macrobrachium nipponense | reverse complement strand
ATCATTATTTGGAAATTTTAAACGAGAGAATACAAAGGTATCCGAGGATATCGATTAGGCTTCATTGCATGATGTATGTAATCTTGTCATTTTATTTGCAGGCTGAAAGTTCTATGCTGACAACTGAAAAGAAAAACTGTCTGCATTTTTTTTTATCATCTAAAACTCATGTTTTATTTTTTTTATTTTTTTATTTATTTATTATTTTTTTTTTATTAGAGGAGGCGTAGATATCAGGTAAATTTTCTTGAAATAACGAAAAGAAATGACGATTTGGTTTGACTGTTGAATGATAATGATCACTAAAGTTCTCAGAAATTTTGTAAAAAGAAATTCAAGCAAAAATTCCTCCAAGAGATGGTTAAAGACTCTTCTGTTCTATTTATGGGATAATTATGAGAAGCCTTTTCCTGACCTTCACGAGTGTGACGGGTTTTGCTTTTTGTTTCTCAACGATTCCTCTCCAAGACAGGATTAGCGATGACGCAATGGAAAGAAGACCCTACACATTCATTAACTGTTTCCTTTTGTTTTGAAGAGGAACTCATTGGACCAGAAAAGCATAAGTTATAAAGTTGACCGCCCTTCCTGTATTTAGTGAATTACACTCCATATGATCACGAAGACTAAAGATGGACAGTGCTTAAAAAAAAAAAAAAAAAAAAAACACTATCGTCTTCTCACTATCTTTCTCAAAATCCAAGCTGATAATGACATCATTTGTGTGCTAATTAAGTTTGCTAATCACGTATTCGTTGCTGATGACTGCTTAATGAGCAATCAGGACTTTAAAAAGGACTTCACGAGTTTTCGATTTCTAGGAGTGAAAGCTCTCTTCAAGGAATATATAACGGTGCATCGTTAAGGAAATTTGATTCTATTTTTTATCTTATTTGCTTTAGTTAACAATGAGATTCTCCTGAGACAGGATGTCTCTTCAAAATGCTGTGCGAGCCGCGGCCCGTGAAACGTTCATTCACTGCCCGGTGGTGCCCTGTCGTATAGCGTTGCCAGATAAACGATTATGGCCAACTTTAATCTTAAATAAAATAAAAAGTACTGAGGCTAGAGGGCTGCAACTTGTTATGTTTGATGATTGGAGGGTGGATGCTCAACATACCAATTTGCACCCCTCTATCCTCAGAAGTTTTTAAGATCTGAGGGAGGACAAAGCCATCTTAATACTTTCCATTACAGAAAGCTAAAAGAGATTAGGCGCTGCCACAGTTACTCTCTCCCCGCCAGTTCATCACTTTGTGTGGAATCACTCCAACATCGCTACCACCTGAAACACTTCCACAGATGTAAGTGATCGAAAGAAAGTGATTCCCAAAACTCATTTCCAGCGCTGCCTCTATTTCCAGAGGCCTCGCCTGCTTCCTGGATTTCCAGGCAGCTTTATCCCGACAATTATCCATCCGTGAAGATCTGGTTTTAGCGGTGATATTCTGCCCAGTTATTTGAGTACACTTTTAAACACCATTTATAACTCAAATTAACACATGAATAAAAGAATTGGTTTTCTCAGTTTGCTTTCTTATTTCAAGTTGGAATGAGAGAGAGAGAGAGAGAGAGAGAGAGAGAGAGAGAGAGAATTTCAAGCATGCTGTACACTCTAACCTACGGCTTCTGTCACTGTTAACAGAAGTGGCCTCCTGGTTAGTGCTGCCCAGAACCAATAGTATTCCTCCCAAGTGAATTTGGACATCAGTTCAGGTACCGCCAGCTCTCCTCTTCCGATCATCTCTCTCATTAAGTTAATCTGTTCTCCTGTTCTGGATGATGAGTCATTGGAGTTCTCTCTTGCATGTATTGCAGTGCAAATCTTGTTCATTATTATGATAGATATGTTGCTGCTGATGCCTATAACTTGCTTGCAACTTTTTTTTTTTTTACACTGATTCTCTCTCTCTCTCTCTCTCTCTCACTCTCTCTCTTTCTCTGAATATCATACAGAGGGCGGACGTCAAATCCAATTGCATGCGTGAGTATTCCCAGAGACACCGCAGCCCAATCCATCTGCAGGAAAAATGAAATTGGTTCCAATACTTCAGAACGCCAAAGCTCTGGAGAGCTGGTCCTATAAAAACGATGGCTGACCCAATTGCCCGTTTACCCGAGGGACAGCAACAGATTGACAAATAAACAAACTGACATAGAAGGGGGAAGCAAATATAGTGATAAAACAAAAGAAAATTCATTTCGGTGGCTGTATCTGCTTCGAAATGTAAAAAAAATATTAAATCAGTTGAAGATTAAACCTGGCGAAAACAGGATTCATTTTGGTATGAGTAGGTGGAAAAGGAATGCCTTGATTCTTCAAACAATCATTTACATCATTTCCAGCCCATCCCAGTGCTGACATTCAGTTTATTTTAGTCCACCTTGATTAATGTTTCTCGTTTATGTCTAATTTGTAGGTCTGTAATATTTTTAACAATCTCCTTAAAGCAGTGTTGACATATATTTGTGTATTATCTTTTTCAAAAGTATTTGCCTCTGTCTTATTAATGGCACTCTGTCTGTTGTTTGTGCTTAGTACATTGTTGGAACTTTTTCTTTTAAACCGTTAGCGAACTTCATGTATGGCTTATTTTTATCGTCATATAAACTTTATATTATACATTCTTATAGTGAATGAAAACTAACTGATAATGAAGATATCATCTCTGCTTCCAAACCAACAATGTTTAACAGTGTTTTTTGAGGGGTGTGGTTCGACAGAGTACCAAGGCCAGTGTCAGGCTGGATTAGTGCAGAGCCTTTTTAGCAGGGACAGATTTGTATGCCACAAAGAATCGCTGGTGGATTACTGTCATTTGTGGTGTGCTGTTGTCATCCGTGGATGTCGGTGGATTCTTGTCATCATCGACTGTTGTCGTTGCTGGATTGCTGTCTTTTTTTTTTTTTTTGGGGGGGGGGGGGGGTGAGTTGTCAAGAATAGATACCCAGTCATTAAGCCGGCAAGATTACCTTAGTACCGTTAAATGAAAAGAATTATGCTGCGTGGAAAGTGCAGCTTAAAATGAATTTGTTCAGAATTGTGGAAGTGACAGGAGAAGCTCCTTCTGCAACAGATGCTGCAGCTGTTCGTAAGAATGAGTTAAGAAAATACAGAGCATTAGATACAATTGTGTTAGTGGTAGAGCCTAGACTTCTTTACTTAATAGGTGATGCTAAGAATCCAAGTGGTATGGCAGAAACTGCAGGATACATGTCAGAAAAAGTCAATAAATTTTGGTTAAAAAGAAAATTATACAGTCTGAAGATGAAGCCTTGTGATAATTGTTTTGAAATTCATCTTCAAAGAATCTGCCGATTCTTTGAAGATGAAGACAGGCTAACAAATTTATTAGCTTCACTTCCTGACGATTATTCAACTTTAGTGACAGCTCTGGCAGCTATGGAAAAGTTCCTTCATGGGAATCAGTCACTGAGAGGTTGTTGCATGATGAACATGAAATCAAAGGTGATAGGCCCAAGCCTATGAAGAAAGGTGAAATTAAGTCTTTACTTGCTAAACAGAAAAGTTATGTTTTTCAATGTAACAAAACAGGTCATGTAAAGAAAAATTGTTATATCTTTATTGAAAAGAGCCAGAAAAGAAAGAATAATGAAGGGAGTCAGGGTCATAAGGTTAAACAAGGCCTAATTGCGAAAGGGCAAGATAGTGATGATGAAGTTACTTGGGCACTTGACTTAGGTGCTACTTTCTTTTCTAATTTTGTAAATGTAAGCTCACTTGTTAAAGCTGAAGTGGGTGATGGGAGACCACTTTTAGCCGTTGTTGAAGGCGTTGTCTTTGCAAGTTAATTTACCTAATAATAAAGTAGACAATCGTATACTTGAAAATGTTTTTTATGTGCTAGATTCACCCCGTAACTTGATTTCTATTTCTCAGGTTACATTACCAGGTAAAGTGATACAATTTTATGAACATTCATATAAGATTTTCAGTAAGAAAAATAAGTTGCTAGTTGTGTGGGAAAAAATTAGGAAAATTTTACATGCTTGATTGTTTCCAAAAGGCAGCTGCTCATTGTTCAAATGTATATTCAGATGAAGTGTTATGGCATAGATGATTTTGTCATCTTGGAATGAATAATGTGAGAAAGTTGATATCCAAAAATGTGGTTAACAGCATTGATTGTTAATTACTAATGACTCACATGTCTGTGAAAATTGTTCTGATGACGAAATTCATAGATCCCCATTTCCTGCAGGAGAAGTTAGAACATAAATATGAGGTTTTAGATTTAATTCACAGTGATGTCTGTGGTAAGATTAATCCAGGTTCTTTGTGTGGTGGAAACTCTTGGCCCTCCGTAAATCCTTTAAAAAGCTCTCTCTCTCTCTCTCTCTCTCTCTCTCTCTCTCTCTCTCTCTCTCTGACCTATAACTGCTCTAAGAATGTCTGTTTCAGGGACACCAGCCGTTCGAGATGAACCTTGGCTTTGGCAAGGTAGCCAGCGTTGGGAATTAAGGAAGAGAGAGTGCGGAGCCGAACATATCACGTGACCTTCTCATTCACCATCAGGAGCGAGGAATCAAACAAAAGCGCATCGAGAGGAGCATGGGAAGCAATTTGAAATCGACGGCATAAAAGGACCGACGCGAGAAACAAACAAGAAGAGACATTCCTGGAAGCAGGCGAGGAACATCTCCCTTTGCAATCCTGTTTCCCTCAGGGCCGTTTCACACTATGCGTTTTGTTACTGCGTTGCGGTGACGCAGACAGCAGTTGACTTAGAGATCTTACGGAATCGTTCACATCTTGCATGAGCATGAAATCGCAGCTGCGTTGCCGCATAACATGTACGTGGTACCACCAGGCTTCTGCGTCGACGCAGATGGGATGCGGTCACGCGGTGACCATTGGACCATCATGTTCAATGGACGTCTTCACATCTTGCGTATCGTACGCACTTAGCGGCGTGTTGAACTACTCTCCGATGGCCAGGGAAATCCCGGGATTAGACATAATAACAAACATATACCCTATGCAAATCATTATCTTCTGGTACTTGTTGAACTTCATATTACATATTATGCATTTTTATTCAACTAAGGATTATTATTATTATTATTATTATTATTATTATATTATTATTATTATTATTATTATTATTATTATTATTATTATTATTATTATTAATACAAAAGTAGTTTAACCAGACCACTGGTACTTTATCATGTTTAATACTAAGTTTGAACAGAGACTGATTTAAATTATATGATTTTACTAAGAAAACGTACCGGATCCAATAAGAACATTTTTTGTAAATGAGATAAAAATTATAACTTGCAATATATATTGAATTACCTAATTAATGAAAAGATATTAACGTTATTTGATTATGCATATACTATTTATCAATATGTTTTCATGGTGAAAGAATGTTGTCAGAAACTAAGCACCTGGTCGTGGTTCAACTTGTTTACTGCAGCTCTTCTTGAATCTTGAAATCTCTTCCCCGGCCTCTTTTATACATTGAATGTGAATTATAAAAAAAAAATGAAAATGAAACTCCCGGGATTTAAAACCAAATCCAGGAAAACAAAACTGGGATAAATATAGCCGGGATCCCAGGAATGGTACCCTAGTCGGCACGTCTTGTTCTAATGGAACGTGAAATCGATATAGATCTTATATCTTTAGTGGAGACGAAACCAGTGTTATGGGATAAAAGTCTCGAAGGCTACAGAAGTCGGAATTTGACTATATCTGCATTTCGTATTTTGTCCAAGAAACGTATTACATATCCGCCACAGTAGTTCCTCGAATGATGCTTGAGACAGACGGAAGCAAATGAAAAAGTTGTTGCCATTCCGTTTTAGATCCTCAAATAACGTTGCAAATGCACCTAATGTCTCTTGCTGTGCATTCAAAGAGTCCACCCAATGGATTGGGCGTTGTCTCTCTTTTTCATCCTTAAATGGGCTCAATAAAAGCGCAATACACTCTCTCTTATCCACTGTGGTTGACATTACAGTCCACCATAGACTGAGTATAAACAAATCTCCCGTTATAGGATTCTGCATAACGCAGCTGTGCGCGGCAACATTTAAAAATCCATCGCAGTTTCTGCGGTGCGGCGAAGGCATCTATCTGCAGCAACAACACGCATAGTGTGAAAGGGGCCTCAGAGCGCCATTTTGCCTACCCCATGGTTTGCTGTTGGACCAAAGTCTATTTGCAGTGAGCCCATTAACCAAGTCCTCCTCCAACCCTATCCTACGCCGAAGTAATCTCTCCTACAAGGTAAAGTGTTCTGTGATACAGATGTTCTGATCAGTCATGTAAATTCGTACTCTTTCGCTAAAACACTTCCGACTTTTGTTCGAAGTGCCAGTGTCCATTGCCCTTATAAGTGATTTTCTTGTTTGGAAGTCTGGCCTTAATTCGTAAACCTCTCCGTTACAGAGGGAACCTTGGCTGCGGATTTCGCCCTTGATTGTGCCTGTGTTTGTGTCGTGGTCCACGACCCCATTAATTCTACAGTGAACATTTACAAGGATAATTCATTCGTCGCCCTGTCCCTGTCCTTTGATTATAACACAGGAATTGTTACCTGTTAGACTGCTGTTCTAATCTTCGATTATTGTTAATGTAAATATATGTAATTTAAAGGTACAGTAAAACACCCCTTTTTGCTTTTTCCTGTTCAAATTGCAGTCAGATCACAGGATTCATCTGACAAGTACGTAATTATCTTTCTGAGTCTTCCTATGCCCAGAAATTAGTACTATTTTCCCAGATAAAAATGTAAACTAATAAAGTACTTGAATGACGTTTGAGGTAATTATGTGTTGTTCACTATAATCTGTGAAAACCAAACCCTGCTTATATGTCCATTACTTTCAGTAATTACACTTTTCAGTCGGTGTACCCTCAATTTCCTAACCGGCATATACTGCACATACCTGTCATGTAACAGATGAAGAATGAAGTATTTCCTTCAACAGAGAAAACACTTCAGCCCTTGTGTCTGTAACCTTTTAAGCAAATGACTTTGAGAAATTTTAACAGCGTAGGGAGTGCGGGGGGGGGGGGGGGGGGGGGAACGGGAATGGGTCTTGAAATAGCGGAAAGCTTATTTAAGAAAGTTGCTGTCTAAGAAATGATCAGCATCATCCTTGATCGTGTACACAGGTCCGACAAGAACCCTCCGATGTCCTCCGGGATATGTTGAAGGCCAGAGCTTCGGAGGCCCTTTTCTTCTCTCGTCTTGGGGACTGATTTCGGCAAGTGGGCGGAGTATGATGATGAGGATGGGAAGTGAAGGGCGGGGGGCGGGGGTGTGGGGTGTGGCGGTGGATGTTATAAACTACTGGTGAAATGAATGATCTGTGAAAGGTTCGTTGCAGCTGCTTCTTTCATTGCATGCACCTTGAAGACCCAGACGGTACCAAACGGTCCCTCTTGACGAGACAAAGTATTAGATGGTTGCTTGGTCTTTTGGGTTGAGAAGTGTCCTGATGATTGATTGCTATTCATCACTTGTAAGAATTTCTTTACTCTCTCTCTCTCTCTCTCTCTCTCTCTCTCTCTCTCTCTCTCTCTCTCTCCTCTGGGAACAATTCAACATCAAAGGAGACTCGACTTTTCTCGTGAATCCTGAGAAGAATATTCCATTGCCAGGCTCAGCTGTGATGTCATTCTTATGTCAGGTAAAACTCCACTAATAACTTAGCCGTCGGCACTGCAGTGATTGTTGATTCTGCCTCTGACTCCAAAAACAAGTACTAAATGCGCCGTTTCTTCGGCGTAATCGAGTTTTCTGTACATAGTATAATCATACCCACCGTAAATAGATCTATCTTTCGATAGTCTCGGTGTAACGCTGTATGAGCCACTGCCCATGTAAGTTTAACCCACGCCCGGTGGTGGCCTGTCCTATATAGTTGCCAGATGAACGGTTATGGTTAACTTTGACCTTAAATAAAAACTACTGAGGCAAGAGGGCTGCAATTCGGTAAGTTTGATGACTGGAGGGTGGATGATCAACATACCAATTTGCAGCCCTCTAGCCTCAGTAATGTTTATGATCTGAGGGCGGTCAGAAAAAGTACGGACAGAAAAAAGTGCGGACGGACAGACAGACAAAGCCGACACAATAGTTTTATTTTAGAAAACTAAAGTGAATGAGAGCAGAAGTTTTGATAACTTTGGAGTGCGACTGATTTCACGAACTGAGTATTTTTCATTTTAATGACTCAGATATGTAAATCTACTGAAGGCAAATACTTCATGTCGGTTTGACTTTAGTACATCGACCCCAAAAATTTCTAGTTTCGTTACAATCAAATATCATTTCAAAATTTTAGTTTAAACATATTATATAAAATAAGAGTAAGTTTTATGAAGTTAACTAGTCAATGATATCCACGTACATCTGAATACAAGAAAGCGTCTGAATAAGGAAAAGAAGTAAAGACTTGGAGTTAATGAAAATAAAATTCACGATGAAATAACTGAAGAAAAATTAGAAGATTTGAAAAATGGAAACAAAAGCCAAATAGAACTATGAAAGAAGAACATCTTGAAAATCAGGAACATTGAAAAGACTGAATACAGGGAAGAAATAAAAAAAGGGAAAGGATAAGAAATATTTATTAAAATCCTTAAAATTCGGTATAATTCTTTATTTTAGACAATATCCGCAAATAAAAATCAAACTGATAAAATCTACCATTTACGGTTTACTCTCATTGCATCAGAGTACACTTTATGGAGAATGATTACGGCCCTTAGCTTCGATATATTTTTTGTGAGGAAAAAAGGGGCGGATCACAGCGGCTTTTGGGCATCATGAGAGCTGAGCCAGAGTTTCCCAGGAGCATAATTAGTTCAGATGACGACCATAAAGAAAATTAATCTTTACAAACCATCCTATAGCCGAGGCTTCATATGCACACGAGACTAAAAAGGAATGAGTCATTACATCATTGTTATAATAGCTGTTGATGACGTTTTTCAATTTCAGCAATTTCAGCGTGATACCAAAGAAAAGTAGACAAATAAAAAGACGAAGGAACATCTAAAACAGACTTTATGAGAAGAGCCTTGGGTTCCTCCGCTAATGACACTCAAGGGCTGGACGCTTTCAACACACCGAAGTGCATGACCTTACAATCACTCCACTTTAGAGGCAATAGTAGCTGCAATTGATTAATTAAATATGAGAAATAATTTGACAATTACGTGAATAGCAGATAAAAACTGAAAAGGAAGTACAATATATGTGATTGTTAATGAACTATTATGGCCATAAAAAGCCGTTTCTTTCCCCAAAACTTACACTTCTGTACTTCACAATTTTGAACTGTTATACGTTAATAGAAAACAATTCTAAAATGAGACAGACAGAGAGATAAATAAGGAGAGAGAGAGAGAGAGAGAGAGAGAGAGAGAGAGAGAGAGAGAGAGAGAGAGAGAGAGAGAGAGAGAGAGAGAGATGTGGAATACAAGTTCCAAAACAATACTCCATTCAGAACTTTCCACCGTTTTGAAGACAGGTTCTTCAGTTAAGGTTGTAACACATTTCCCGTGTCGCAAATATGATTGATTTTGCCAATTAGGCGTCTTGTAAGGAAACAAAAAGTAGAATGGGGCACTGAAAAGTATGTTCTTCAAGAATAGATATTCATGGTGATGCAGTTGCAGAAAAGATGTACCATATTGCAATCTCGACCAAAATGTACGATTTTGACGGAAAGCTCAGTCAGTAAAAACTTCAGTGTTTTCATGTATTTTGCGTATTTTTCATTGATACCTACAGTGCAGGTTGGCATAATTCAAAAAGTAACTAATGGAAAACTTTAAAAAGCTTTACAGCAGCGATCAAAATACCCAAGAAATCGCTCATTGTACTTATTTCTTATCGTACTTTTAAGAAAAACACTGAAAAAAGTATATTCTTTAAAAACCTAACGATTCTACTGACATTTTTTCGCATGATTAGAAACCTTATGAAATTCCAATCCTCTCTTTTATCAG
>NC_087220.1:32934547-32952047 GCF_015104395.2 Macrobrachium nipponense | reverse complement strand
CGTAATGCTAAGGGGTTGTCTGTCGGCTGCAGCACTCGCACTGTAAGTATTCACACCCTAATTGATGAAGATGGATTTTACCTCGCTGTTATTCCCGCCATGTTACTCTGTCAGAGTCGTTGCAGAAATGCATTTGTAATACGACTCAAACCATTTTAAAAATGAAGAAAGCTAACAATAGATTAAGGCTCAATTTCAATAGGCAAGCGAGACGATCCAGAACCTTCGATGATGAATACTGGTCCGCGGATAACATCCACAAACCTGTAGATCCCGTAATTATCAACATCGACTGTGGTCACGAGGATGATTCGTTCCTTGATAGCGACGAAGACTGCGAATAAAGTTTCTGTGATATTCTCAATTGTGTTCATCTCTTTTCAACCTATGATAATAAATAATACACGCTAGAGAGAGAGAGAGAGAGAGAGAGAGAGAGAGAAGAGAGAGAGAGAGAGACCGATTTCATAATTCCTTTACCACTCTAAATAGTAGCGTTAATTATATAATGGGTTGTCGGTTAAACTGTGTGATTTAATTTTAGTTACCGGATTGTCACGGGGTAATAATAAAGTAAACATCTCCGTTTTCTTTAAGATGCACACGTGAAGTAAGGTAGACTTGGGAATTCCTCAATAGTTATTGAGTATTGTATTGCACTGCGCAATGCCATATGTGTGTTGCGTTGATGGCTAAAAATAAAGTTGTAAATATATCCTATAAATGAAACAAAATATTACTTAGAAAAGTGTTTAGATCAAATAACATATTTATTATCATTTGCATACATTCAGAATCATTCAATTTCATAAGCAACAAGTATATTCAGATTATATAAGTGATGAAATCTATTGATAAATATACGTATATTACCAGCATTTGGGTCTGATGCCGCAAAAGAATAAAAATCGAGTGACTCTTCAATTCTGACAGTTTGCGATGCTGCAAAATAGATACAAACTTGTGAAAGATATAAGAAAATTGATTTCTTTACTGATCATGAATGAGGCGAAAACTGGATACCTTCTTTATAACTAAAAACCTTGTATGGTAAATACCTGAAAATAGGATAATAGGTAACACTTACGTCAATAATTAGTAAAATATTTCAAGATGCATGAAACTCAACTCATTCACTAAACTCAGTAGGGTACAAGAACTGCATCCATATTGCTGGCGTTAGATTAGTAGAAACGAAATTGTAGTGTGATATGATTAGAAAAACAAACGCACATATAATGATATTCTAATAGTAGTTTCCCCCAAAAATTATAGCCATTTTTTTTCCTTTACGGTAATTACCTACTGAGTAATAAGGAAGTACTTGTGGGTAAATATTTAGATGAAGTGAGGAGACCTTGGTGAATAGGGTGACGGTCTTATGCTATGTAGCCTCCTCCCATTTGTAAGAAAATAGAATAATAATAATTAAATTAACACAGATTCTGCAAAAAACAAACTTATTTATTACATTCAAGTTTACTTAACATTAATTAATTAATCAATTAATATAATAATAGTCAGGAAAGGGGCCGGGGGAAGGAGACTGGTAGTCCAGGAGGTTGAGTTGGGTTGAGGAAGGGATGAGGCATAGGTTGGCAATGCTTGCCAACACCTTGTATTAAGTCATGAGTAAACGCCGTAACTACCACCGTTCGATAATGAGCAATATAACCAAAAATTAGGGCGAGGTGTCTTGTACACCGTGTTAAAGTATCATTTCGATCAAATAATTAGTTTGAAAGATATTTGAGAAAAATGATGACTCACGGTCCCTGAAATGTATAAGTACACACCTACTGACTACGAAGCCTTTTCAGTAACGAACAAGGTCGTTTTTACTCTAGCATATGGTGTGGTATATTTATAAGATGAATGATGTTGCGGTTTCGCCACACTAAAAGTATGATATACTAACACATAAAGGATTTAATACAAGTATGAAAACAGCTATTTTTACTTAGAGTCACAGAATAGGGGTTGTTGTTTCTGCGTTTTGTTTACGTCCTTCCTTCTGAGACGCTCTGCCTAGGCTCTGTTTTTTTCCGTTTGTCCCTCCGCCTGTGGTATTTTCGCATGGTAACACTGCGTCCCGGGCTTTAAATAGTTACACTATGTGTAAGTTTTAGGTAAATAAAAGGATATCTGGGTGTACATTTGCAACTGAAAAGTGTTTTAATAATTTACTGTAAGCGAATTACACCGTTAATGTTCGAAAAGGATACTATTTAAAGCCCGGGACGCAGTGTTACCATGTGCAAACACCACAGGCGGAGGGACAGATAAAAAAAAAAAAAAAAAAAAAAAAACAGAGTATAGGTGTCACGTCTCGGAATTTCATTATGAAGCCAAGTATGGCGAGATACATTCCGTTAAACAACTCTGGTAATAATTCCAGTTTTAGTAGACATAACCAATTTAAAGAACTTTAACGCTGTCTTTGGTGTTTATAACCGAAATAAATTATGTCATAGTCGGTTTCCTTCAAGTTGCAGATAATTCTTAATTACTGGCAAAATACAGCATTCGTTTTTATGCATTATCATAGTTGCATTGAACTGTGCTTGTTTCTTCAACCAACGAACCTACTACTTAGCAAGTGAGAACAGAAGTAAATTGTAACAATTTATTTAACCCGCTAATAATTGGAAACGATTAAACACATATGATATTAGCACGGTTTTCGCTACATCTGAACAAACGTGGTAAAGGTGCTGAACCCCGAGGCCTTCCTGGCACATCCATCAGAGTTGTGATCCGCTGTAGGTTGCAAGAGTAGTGCCACACAGGAATCCTAGACAACTTGTATATGTAACGTGTAGGGATGCAGACTTACCTGGGTATAGATTTATTCAAAGTTCCCTAGATTTCGATAATCAAATTAATCCACTAGTTGATATCATAACATCAATTAGAAATAGACAAGCTTCAGCAACCAAATTTTTTACTTACAGAGACAAACTGAATCCTAATTTAGGAATGCATTAATTATATACTGATAAATTATACATCTCTGATTATATTCGCTTAGCTTTCAGTCGTTTACAACTCATGTCCAATAACAAGTAGGTGGAGCCGAACTCCTCCAGAATTAAGAGTGTGTACTTGTAATAATAGCACTATTCAGGCGAGTCGCACGTTTTGATCAATTGTCCTTTGTTAATGCCATGTAGGCATCAATATTCAAACTTGAGTCATGAGTCTCGGAGTACTTTATTAAATGAAAATGATATTGTTGAGTTGGGTACATGTTTATGAGGTTCTTCATATTTATAAGTAATGTGTGGCTATGTCTTCTGTTCTATGTTTTTCTTCAAATAAAATTTCTTCTCCTTCAAGCATCATGTGTATTATGACTTGATACTGATAATTCGATGTTTATGAATGAATAATTTTCAGAAAAATTATAGTTACGTGACTACGTTTTTCTCTGTAGTAAGTTCCTTTTTCGTTTTTTGTAATCTTAAATGGTTATGTTATTTGTACTTGATGTTGCAGTTTCTTCGTAGGCCATGCTAACTAACCAGAAGCTCTATAAATGGTACATTTCATATTAACTGTTAAATTTTAAAATCTATCCAAGTAACATTCACGTTACATTTACAAAGCCGGAGTTACATTTACAAAACCTAAGTTACATTTACAAAACTTGAGTCACATTTACAAAATCGAACCGTATTACAGTTGTCCTAACACCATATTTGTATCGTGAACATTAATGGCAGTTCAGTAACTACAGCAAAAACATTCAAATGTAATAAAATTTAACCAATACATAACACAATCTTCGCATGTAATAAAAATATTACCCTTACCAAATAATGTAAAGTATAACTATAAATAACACTTGATGGCTCTTACGTTAAGATGTATATTAAGAAAATACCACACAGGTAACAGCAAGGTGGGAGAGTAAGGCGAGTTCGTGAGAGAACTAGTTTTGTGTTTTCCCGCGTAGTGACGTCACTTGGAACCCAGCTGAGTAAGTGGCAAGAGCTTTATTGACTGTGCATACTGTTTTGGAGTGAATTCGCCGACCTTTTAGCATTTCAATGAGTTGATGAGACTCAACAAAGATGGTGGCATGTGCTGCGTTTGGTTGTAATAATCATGATCGCCATCGCCAAGAAAAAGGTATTTCATTTTACAGATTTCCAAAGGATCCATCTCTTTGCAAAACTTGGGTTAATCTGTGCGAAAGGAAAGATTATTTCAAAGTGAAGAATGCAAGAATATGTTCCATTCATTTTGTCCCTGGTGCTTTTGGAGAAAACCTGAGACATCTACTTTTCGATTATCATCCTAAAAATGCACACAAATTGAAAGATACTGCTGTGCCTACTCGACACATGTATACTGAGGATATAACTCCAGGCAAATATTGTTTATTTGCTATATCAGTAGAGTATTTTAGTTGGCATAGCCTATTTTGGAATTGCAATTATGTGAGACAGAGAGAAAAAGAGAGAGAGACACACACACACCCAATTCGATATTTCTCAAATGAAAATGGTTTGGTTTATCATCAGCTGATTTTGGGTAAAAAAATTTTGATTAATCTATTTATAAAGCATACTTATAAAGCTTACAATTCAGATCTTTGAATGCCTTCTTTTTGTATGATTATTTTATTTTATAAGCCTATATATATGGAGCACATTTGCTCGATAATTGACATAATTTTCATGAAAGGGATTTTGCTTAAGCCTATTATCAAGTCTCTCATATTGTTTGTGCTATTGGGGGCATTGGTGTAAACTAAAATACCTAGGCTTACAGCATATAGATTTTTTTATTGGACGAGAAAAATTGACATAATTCTCTCTCTCTCTCTCTCTCTCTCTCTCTCTCTCTCTCTCTCTCTCTCTCTCTATGTATTTTTGTCAATCCGTGGGTTAATAGTACATTCACTTAAGCTAGACTCCTCCTTCTGAAGAGCTCGCTTGAAAGGCCTCCCTGAACTTGGCTGCTAAAGAAAACTTCTCTCTCTCTCTCTCTCTCTCTCTCTCTCTCTCTCTCTCTCTCTCTCTCTCTCTCTCTCTCTCTTTTTTTTCTTTTTTTTAAGACAATTACAGGAGTCCTTTTAAGGGAGTCCTTCAGGCAGATATATCTAGCTAGAGTGAATTAACTGTAGTGAGTAGGCCTGATATTATGGCCAAAGCCTTTCATGATTTTCAGTAGGCATATATAAAATTATATATTGATATAGGCTTAGGCCTTTATTAGGTTAAGTAAAACTCAGGACAGAATTCTCTCTCTCTCTCTCTCTCTCTCTCTCTTCTTATTCTTACTTAAGTAATATATTATTTTTTCCTGGTCATATTTCATTTACAGTAGATCCAGACCAATGCAAGAAATGAAACCAAACAATTTTTGCAAAATACTAATTGATAATCTAATGCATATAGGGCCTTGGTAGTCTTAAGAATTTGAATTTCTTGACCCCAAGATTACTCACACACATTAAATCAAGATCATGGTTATTATTTTACACTAATTATTTTGCTTCGTTTTGCAGGTCGGGAAATGTTAGAAAATTAAACCCTATATCAAGTATTGTAAAACTAGGCATATTAGGCTACTTCCTGACACAAGAAATGAGGCTAAACAACTGCTGCAAATTATATACTATAGTAATGATTTTTAATTCCTAGACTCAAAACTAGTCTATATTGACGTGATGAATATTTATTATAGGCATTATTATTTAGCCTAATTTTCTAGAGCAGGAGAATTTTTTTTTTTCATCGCGCGCTGTTGAATTTATTCAATACCTTAGCATTCATGTAATATTTTACTACTGATTAAGCTATATGATAATATATTTTCTTCTGTACTGGGAAATATCTTTTTATCATATAATAACTACTTAATAATGAACTAATTTAACTATAAAACAAAGCTATTTGGCTAGAAATGCAATGCAGCAATTTTGACCGTGAGTAGTTCTGGGTTCCTTTTGACGTCAGTGACTCGTCTCCAGCTGAGCGTGGTTCCACCTGTTCTTCTTCCATCTTGGGTAACAGAACCACACAGGGGCGTGGTTGGTATGGTGTTTGCGTCCCACCTCGGTGGTCGCGTCTCGGCCATTCCATTGAGGAGTGAGAGATGTGTATTTCTGGTGATAGAAGTTCACTCTCGATGTGGTTCGGAAGTCACGTAAAGCCGTTGGTCCCGTTGCTGAATAACCGCTGGTTCCATGCAACGTAAAAACACCAAACAAACAAAAAAACACAGGGAACGGAATTTTCCCAAGTTCGCGATGAACACTTAAGGAGCCCAGTATTAACCACCGACTGTGACATGCTAGTTACGAACTTTGAATGTATTCAATGATATAATTGGAACATTATACACTGATTGTAATATCAAATGTGACATGCATCATTGTAACATTTTTACAACACGAAACTGGGTCACACATCTAGTGTAATACCTATAGGACTACTTGCTATTAAACGTTTTTCGTAACGCTCAAGTTCGTTCTTACTTTATTTCATGAGTCTTGAATAATATTAGTGAAGTTCTCATATGAAAATTAAATTTCTGCTACATTCATGAGCCACGATAATATGCCGAAAATATGAGACATGAACGAGAGAAAGGACGTCTACTGCTAAGAAGACAGATATGTGACTAGTACAAAATAAGTGTATACAAATGCTATTATGCTACGTATGCCTGAGAAATGTGATCTTTTTTTCTGTTGAAGAATTCCTATGTTCATTCTGGCAATTATAAGCTTCGTATCGTACTATTATTGAGATCAGCATAAGAAGAAGGAGAAGAAGAAGAAAAAAGTCACAATCACACGAACCCCCTGCTCAATTTGCTCGGTTACAGGCATAGAGCGTCCAAGGTATATATAGAATAAGGGATTACCTTGAGAGCGTCAATCACTGGAGTGGCGATCTCCCTGCCGAGAGAGTGACTTCGAGCGGCCATATTGAAAGGTCTCGGTCCAGCTAACAGTACTATACTTTTATACTATTATTATTATCTCATCATTATTATTTTTACTATTATTATATTATTATTATTATTATTATTATTATTATTATTATTATTATTCAAATTCAAATTCAAATTCAAATTCTTTATTTCAGCTGTGGAGCCATATACAAAATATTATGATAAAATTAATAGTTATATACAAATATATTAGGAATAAAACAAAAGGTCTAAACACAGAAAATGAGTTTAGACCACTCTTTAAAATCTAATGATTTTTTAAACTATCACTGTTAAAAATTGCACAAATTAAGTGGTTTTTTGAACTCTTTGCTCTTTGAAACAAGCTTACAATACATTTTCTCACTAATTCATCAAATGTTGGTATTCCTAAAGAAACAAAGTGTCCACTTACTCTCGAAAACCTTTCTATTCCCATCAGGTACCTAAAAGAGTCATTATAACATACCTTAAGTTTTCGTAGGGTTTCATTTTTACATTTCATTGCCAGAGGCATACAATACAGGGAAGTACAGAAAGATCTGAACAAATGCACTTTTGCCTCATCATTGCACATATGAAAGTTCCTTAGCAACATATTGCCTCGCAAGCATTGCCCTCGATAGAGTGATGCAATATGGTCATCGTCCTTCAGATTGTCATTAATATTCATGCCGAGATATTACATGACCTAACGACTTCCAACCTGACGTCATTAATATAGAGTGACGGTTCACTAAATGACATAAAATTCCTGGGCTTTATAACAAGAATTTTGGTCTTGTCAGGATTGGCTTCAAGATAATGGTACCTCAAATATTCCATACTTTTATCTATGAGTATTTGCAACGCTTTTAAAGATGGGGCTAAAAGTATTATATCATCTGCATACAAGATATGATTACCTTAACCGCTCCCACTGTGCAACCACCTTCCCTGCTGAGGACCTTTGTACTTAAGTCATCCACATATACGGCAAACAGAAGTGCTGATAGAACACTACCCTGTCTAATACCACAACTGGGTTTAAAAGGAGAGGAAAGACTATTGCCCCACATTACTCTAAAGTCCTGAGTTTTGTACCAGTACTGTAGCAGTGCTATAATGTAAAATGGCACACGTCTTCTCTTTAAAATTTGAAATAATCTTTCATGACACACTCTATCAAAAGCCTTGGACATATCCATTGCGCATACAAAAACTGGAGTGTTTTTTGACCTATAAAACTGGCATGTTTGTTTAAAAAGAAAAAGGGCCATATCAGTGCTGTGTTTAGTTTTATAAGCAAATTGATTATTTGAAGTTGTTAACAAGTCTTTGCATCTTTGTAGGATGATGCATTCTAATAGCTTAGAAATAATAGAGGCAAGGGCTATTGGACGATAGTTATTCTTATCAGAGAGAGACTTATGGTAATCCTTAACTAAAAAATTCAGAATTTTTATTTCAGTAAGATTTTTTGATACGAAATGATGCCTGAACAAACAAGTGAACAAAAGTGACAGATGCACATACAGAGTTGGATGGGCATATCGTAAGTGATTCCCTGTGATTCCATCCAGGCCCGGGGCACTATTTAACGAAAGGGATTTTAAAGCATCTTGAACGTCTTTAACGGAAACAATTGGTATGGTGCTTTCTTCATCTTCATTTTCCATCGACAAAGACATTTGTGGATGGTTCGTACCTTCCATAATATGAGAATAATGATTCTTCCAACCTTCTGCTATGTTTGACTCTCCTCTTATTCCATCAATACTAACCGGTAGTTTGGTAGTTTTCTTTCTTATTTTGTTTATTGTTTTCCAAGGATTTCTCCTGCTCATATCTCTAGCGATTTGTTCCTTTGTTGTTTTGTTTACCGTCTTCTTGCAGACTTTGAGTGCCTTTTTAAAATTTCGTTTAGACAGGACCATCTCATCGTATTGCACACCCGATCTCGGCATTCCCATTTCCTTCCATAATAAATACTTTTGTCTGGCTGTAACGTGGTGTAATTTGACGTTTTCATTCCAGCCTGGTATTCCATAACTTTTATGTACCTCCCCGTATTTTTGTATCTCCACTCTTAATCAATGCCTCAACAAGATCGACAGCAAATGTTTCAATTAGAAATACATGGTTTCTGTCTCTGCATCCCCTTGTTCTACAGACAATTGCCTCAACTGGAAGCTCTATTTCTTTTAGTGACTTCTCGCTTCGAACTTTATATTCATCATTATTTCTAACCTCGTAAGTTATTCTGCGATTATTGGTCCCTGCTACTATGTATGTTGAAAAATCTTGTACACAAAGTTTAAAACCCAGAGGCTTGTGGTCTGAGCCTATCTCCTCGTAAAAAACTTTAAAACATCGAAGTGCACTCAAGAGGGAGTTAGGGCACACGACATGGTCCAGCCACCTCGTGTGACCCGTAGCATCGCTTACCCACGTATGGGTATCCTGTGGTAATGAGGTGATGTCGGCTGCACAGCAGTCGTATTCATCACACCACCCAAATAATTCTGCACCAAATTCTGATGAAATGTGAGCGTTAAAATCCCCTACAGCAATAACATGATCATTCTGATGTTCTTCAAATAGACATTTCATTTTCCCTAATTTATTTAAGTATTCCTCAGTATTAGAACCGTTTAAATTTGCATATAGCAATTGATAACCCTTATCGTGCTACCACCCAGACTAATATCTATACATAAAAAGCGTTCATCTCTTGTGGGTATTTTCCTGACATACGGAGAGATCTCCTCATGAACTAAAAAAGCTAGACCCCCATATGGCCTTCCTCTCACCAGAGCTTGACTTAGGTCTACTGGTGACGACGATATGGAATCAAACTTAATATCAATATTGTTTAGAAAGTTACTCTCCTGTTGTGGCAAAAATGTTTCTTGCAATGCTATTATCTTATAGTTATTACATAAATTTTTTACAACGTGGACATTTTTCCTGACAGATCTACAGTTAAAAGTTGCTATATTAATTGAAGCCATGATTAATTTCTTTTTTCGTACCATTTCCTTACCATTACGCCTTTTGGCCAATTAACAGACTGAAAAAGATTAGTTACTTTACATTTTTCAATGCTCTCGATTGATACTTTAAAGGAAACATAATTGTCATGTTTCGCTTGAAGTTTCTGACAATGAACTGAATTTTTACCAGATATATTTATGACATGGATTTTCAATTCATCTTCATTTACATGAGGACTTAACCTAGACACAAAAAGAGAAATATTGGTGAGAGGTTCAGCTGCTAGTAGACCGGTACCCTCATTGGTTCCTATTACTGCATGCCTTTCTTCTTAATAACTTGGTTGAGGTGGCGAATCCGGGGTGTGGAACTCCAGATGGTCCGTTTACGTTTCTCCTCTGCATCTGCCTTCGCACTTTTCTCAGCTGCCATGGCTGGAGCTCCCATTCGTTCAAAGATTATTATTATTATTATTATTTTTTTTTTTTTTTTTTTTTTTTGCTCTATCACAGTCCTCTAATTCGACTGGGTGGTATTTATAGTGTGGGGTTCCGGGTTGCATCCTGCCTCCTTAGGAGTCCATCACTTTTCTTACTATGTGTGCCGTTTCTAGGATCACACACTTCTGCATGAGACCTGGAGCTACTTCAGCCTCTAGTTTTTCTAGATTCCTTTTCAGGGATCTTGGGATCGTGCCTAGTGCTCCTATGATTATGGGTACGATTTCCACTGGCATATCCCATATCCTTCTTATTTCTATTTTCAGATCTTGATACTTATCCATTTTTTCCCTCTCTTCTCTAACTCTGGTGTCCCATGGTATTGCGACATCAATGAGTGATACTTTCTTCTTGATTTTGTCAATCAACGTCACGTCTGGTCTATTTGCACGTATCACCCTATCCGTTCTGATACCATAGTCCCAGAGGATCTTTGCCTGATCGTTTTCTATCACTCCCTCAGGTTGGTGCTCGTACCACTATTACTGCAAGGTAGCTGATGTTTCTTGCACAGGCTCCAGTGGAGGGCTTTTGCCACTGAATCATGCCTCTTTTTGTACTGGTTCTGTGCAAGTGCCGGGCATTCACTTGCTATGTGGTTTATGGTTTCATTTTTCGTATTGCACTTCCTACATATGGGAGAGATGTTATTTCCGTCTATCGTACTTTGAACATATCTGGTTCTTAGGGCCTGATCTTGTGCCGCTGTTATCATTCCTTCAGTTTCCTTCTTTAGCTCTCCCCTCTGTAGCCATTGCCAATTGTCATCGCTGGCTAGTTCTTTAGTCTGTCTCATGTATTGTCCGTGCATTGGTTTGTTGTGCCAGTCCTCTGTTCTCTCTGTCTTTCTCCTGTCTCTGTATATTTCTGGGTCTTCGTCTACTTTTATTAGTCCTTCTTCCCATGCACTCTTTAGCCACTCGTCTTCACTGGTTTTCAGATATTGCCCCAGTGCTCTGTTTTCAATGTTGACGCAGTCCTCTATACTTAGTAGTCCTCTCCCTCCTTCCTTTCGTGTTATGTATAGTCTGTCCGTATTTGCTCTTGGGTGTAGTGCTTTGTGTATTGTCATTTGTTTCCTGGTTTTCTGATCTATGCTGCGGAGTTCTGCCTTCGTCCATTCCACTATTCCTGCGCTGTATCTGATTACTGGCACTGCCCATGTGTTTATGGCTTTTATCATATTTCCTCCATTGAGTTTTGACTTGAGTATCGCCTTGAGTCTGCATATATTCTTTCCTGATCGTGTCCTTCATCTCTTGGTGTTTTATATCTCCTCCTTCCATTATTCCCAGGTATTTGTATCCTGTCTCATCTATGTGTTTGATGTTGCTCCCATCTGGTAGCTTTATCCCTTCAGTTCTCGTTACTTTGCCTTTTTTGTATGTTGACTAAGGCGCATTTTTCTATTCCAAACTCCATTCTGATGTCCCCAGATACAATCCTTACAGTCTGGATTAGGGTATCTATTTCCTTGATGCTCTTACCATACAGCTTGATGTCGTCCATGAACATCAGATGGTTGATTTTGTTGCCTCTTTTCTTGAGTTGGTACCCGGCATCCATCTTCTGTAGTACTTTTGTCATGGGAATCATGGCTACTACGAAGAGTAGTGGGGACAGTGAGTCGCCCTGGAAGATCCCTCTCCTGATATTAACCTCTGCTAGTCTTATTCCAGAGCTTGTAAGTATTGTATTCCAGTTGCGCATTGATTTTTGAGGAAGCTGATGGTATTTTCCTCTGCCCCATATATTTTCAGGCATTCTATTAGCCATGTGTGTGGTATCATGTCGAAGGCTTTCTTATAGTCTATCCATGCCATGCTTAGGTTGGTTTTCCTTCTCCTACTGTTCTTCATTACCATTTTGTCTATCAGGAGCTGGTCTTTTGTGCCCCTACACTTCCTTCTGCAGCCTTTCTGTTGGTAGGGGATGGTGTTTGTCTCCTCTAGGTAGTTGTATAGCCTTTCACTGATGATACCTGTTAGTAACTTCCACATTATTGGTAGGCAGGTGATAGGCCTGTAGTTACTGGCTATATTTCCCTTACTCTTGTCTTTTTGTACTAAGGATGTTCTTCCTGTGGTCATCCATTTGGGTGCTTGGTGATTTGAGATACAATGCTGGGAGTTGTTCTGCTATTCGTGGGTGTAGGGCCTTGAAGTTTTTTGAGCCAGTATCCATGGACTTCATCGGGACCTGGGGTTTTCCAGTTTGGCATTTTCTTTAGTTGGTGTCTGACTGTGTCTGTCGTGATCTCTGTGAATCTTTGTTTATTCTCCCTGTTTCTTCTTCCTTGACTTCCTGGAGCCATGTTGCATGTTTGTTGTGTGATACCGGATTGCTCCATATGTTTTCCCAGAGTCTCTTACTTGGTTCGGCTTCAGGAATTTCTGGGTGGTTGTCTTCCCCTCTTAGTTGGCTGTATAGTCTTTTTCTGGTTGGTTCCGAATAGTTTGTTCTGTTGGTATCCCTTATTCCTGTTCATGTACCGTTGGATCTTGTGTGCTTTGGCCTTAAGCCTCTGTTTTACATCTTCTATTGTGTTGTTTAGTCCCCTCTCTTGTACTTTGTATTTCTCGTTGAGTTCCTCCTTTGTTTTCTTTGCTTTCTTAGCCTTTTTCTGCCATCTCTTTCAGTTTACTCAAGTCAGATCTCATCACCTTGATTTGCTTTTCCAGGCGCCTTTTCCAAGGAGGTTGCTGTTTTGGTTTCTGTTGGGTTGGTTGTGACGGTGGTGTTGGTGTTCGAATCCCCATCAGTTCTGCTACTAATCTTGCTCCTGCATATGTCAAGTTATTTGTTTCTGTGATACTGGTGGTGTGTATTAGGCCCATTATTTCATTGACCTCACTTGTTTTCTCCCTTAATTTCTTGGTGTTGTAGGCTTTCATGGTGGGGATCTTTGTTCTCTCTGTATCTGGCTCCATCCATTGTCTAATCTTTTCTACCCATTCCGTCCTCTCTGTTACTTCGTCGGTGTTTCTTCGTGTGTCGTTGTTTGATACTTCATCCTCCCTGTCGTCTTCTGTGGCATCGTCTCTCAGTTCGTCTTCGTGTAATTCGTTGTCGTGTGACATTTCCCTTTCCAGTTCTTCTCTTTCTGTTGGGAGAGCCAGTTCTTTTTCTTTATGTTCCTTACTTGATCTGCCAGCCTCTGCTCTGTTTGGGGGGTGTTATTCCTCTCATTCCAGATGTTGATCAATCTTCTTCTATATCCTCTCTCCGTCGGGTTGCTTCTGATGTAGCATCTCCATATTTCCTTATTTTCTTCTCTTGTCCATTTCTTCCTTTTTGCCTCTGTAGCTCCAATCTCAGGCTGTTGATTACTTTCGTTGTGGTGATCAGTTGCTGGATGACGACCTCCAAGTACCTGACCGTCTTCCCCTTCAATTGGGTTGAATACCTGGTTGCCGGACGAAGCTCCTCTGTTGCCAGAGGTTCCATTTACGTCGTTGTCGTTTATTCCTTCATTTCTTTCCATCATTGCTGAGTTTTTGCTATTTAACCCATAGCTGGACCCTACCCAACATCAGGGAATACGTACTCATTTACAGCTGAGTAGACTGAGGAAATTATGGTAAAGATCCTTTCCCAAGGAATCAACGCCGAGGAGAGCGGTCACCCATCCAACGACTGACCAGCCCCAATAGACTTAAGTCTATTGAAGACCTAACCATCTCCTCCACGGCGCCACATTATTATTATTATTATTATTATTATTATTATTATTATTATTATTATTATTACTGGACCCAATTTAACAGAGAAAAATGACCTTACAAAAACAGGTTGGCCAAAGCACTCAAACCTTTGTAGTCAAGGACCAACCAGCTGCTCTTGGATCAAAGCAGTGTCCAGCATAAATAGTTCTTGTAAATTACAGGACTTTCTTTGCATAGGGTCACTAACCTTTGACTATCAGTAATGTATAATCACTAAACACTAACATTCACAATGCACTTACTCTCACTAAACACTCACACTTACACACGCTCTCTATACACGCATACTCAGCATACACTCACACTCAATAATACTAAACACTCACTGAATACCTAACACTCACTAGGCACTCATCTTGCACTAAATGCTCACTAAACATTCATAAAACACTAAACTGACCAAATACTCACTGAATACCTAACACTCACTTGGCACTTATGATGCACTAAACGCTCACTGAACACTCATAGAACACTAAACTGACTAAATACTCACTATAGTACCTCAAACACTCAGTAAACATTCACTAAACACTCACTTAATCCTATGCATTTATTAAACACTAAACAATAACTAAGCATTCCCTGAGCACTCACTATACACTAAACATTCACTAAGTACTCACTATACTCTAAACACTCACTATGCACTAAACACTCATTAAACATTAAATACTCACTAAATCCTAAATGCTCATTAAAGCCCTAAACACTCATTAAACACCAAACAGAGAATGACCATCCACTCATCACTCATTAAACACTCAATAAACACTTACACAATAAACATTCACTAAACACTAACATTCATAAAACATTCACTAAACACTCAACAAACACTTACATGCTAAACATTCAAACATTCACAAAGCATTAACTAAACATAAACACTCACTAATCATTCACCGAATACTAACATACTAAACATTTACTAAAATCTAAAAGATTCAACAATACTTACACATTAAACATTCAATAAACACTGACATGCAGTACACCTTCACTAAACCTTAAATACTCACTAAACATTCACCAAACATTTACACACTAAATATTCACTAAACCCTAAACACTCACTGAATGCTTACACACTAAACGTTCATTAAACACCAACAAATACAAGATATTCAATAAACACTTACTAAACATTCACTGAATACTTACACACTAAACATTCACTAAAACCATAAAGACTCACTAAACATACACTGAAAACTTACATACTAAACGTTCACAATACACCCACTAAAATCCTAAAGACTCACTAAACATTCACTTAATACTTAGCTACACAATAAACATAGCATCCACTAAACCCTAAACACTCAGTAAACATTCACTAAATCCTAAACTAAACATTCACTAAACATTTACTCATAAACATTCACTAAATTCTTACTCACTAAGCCCTAAAAATTTGCTAAACGCTTATTCATAAAACACTGACGATAAAGAAAATTCCCAATCACACGAATCCCTTGTTCAATTTATAGGTTACCAGACCTTTAAATATGGCTGCAGGGCTTTGCAGCGCCGCCCTGGTGAAAGACCACCAAACTACATAGTACTGAAATAGAGATCGCAACTCCAGGTATATAGACCCTCTACGGTTACAGTGTGAGGACTGACTCAGACAAGGAGTGCGATCGAAGTAACTTTATTCCACGGAGAGGTTGTACTTAAGGCAAATTGCGGACGGAAACGCAGTGTCTGTCATGCACACACGAACAAACATAAACTGATAGGGCAGAGTTTCCTGCTGTAAATGTTTCTTCACAGCTGAAAATACATCTATATTTTGAAATGGATTTACGTGATATCTACATTAATGAAAAGGGCGTGAGTCGCTTTACAATTTAGTATCTGGAAAAGGAGGAACATACATATGGGAAAAAAGATATTTACAAAAGTAGGGCGAACATTTGGCTCGAATGTCGTCGTTACAACTCCCGCCTCCCCACCCCACCCTTCCAAGACAATGATTGCATGGAAATCGTTGGCTGAGGTTAACAGAATATTATTGTGAGCTGGAAGACTCCGCAGGTCCGTGATTCCCTCTGTCGAGGGGCGTCTTCCAGGTCCTCGTCGTCTGGAGGGTCGGGAAGCAGCATGCAGCCCCTGGTAGTGGACTTGAGGGGTTCGACTGCTTTCCTTGGGCGGCCCCGGTGACGTCTAGGGGCGCTGCAGGGATGCAGCGGTGTCGTGTTCCGAGGTTGGATTCTGCAAGGGCCTTCCGCTGGGTCGTGTTCCGAGGTGGGATTCTGCGAGGGCCTTCCGCTGGGTCGTCTTCGTCGGGGACGACAGCAGGCTTGAGGCGGTCTATCGAGACCCAGTTTTGGTGGCCGTCGATCGAAACGAAGAATTCCTTCTCTTCCCAGCGGACGACTCGATGAGGGCCCCTGTAGGGCCTCGTCAAGGGTGGGATCGAAATATAGTTCAGTTGCCAGACACAGTTTGAGTTAGGGCTTGTAATTGACTGGGAAGGAGCGAAAGTAATCTACAGAGATAATAACGTAGGTAGACGCACAGCAGTTGAAGGGGTTCTTATTAATATTTTAAACGTGTTTGAGTTTAACAAATCATTTCCCCAAGAGGATACATTTTAAAATTATTTGATTCTTAAAACTATAAATATTAGGACAAACGTTGTTTGCACAACTCCTACTGCCCAGGTTGTCTCTCTTTCTCCTGCCCAGGCATTGGAAGGAAGAGCCCCCATTGCAGGTGCCGATGCAGAAGGTATGGACGAGGAAACAACCGAACGAATAGAGGAAGTAGTTCAACCACGACAATCGGCTCGTCTTTTGGCCAGACCACATTTGAACACGGGAATAACATGATTGGGACAGGTTGTTTTTGTTGTTATCTCCCTTGGAGACGGTTCCAGCGTCTTCCCTGTCCTTCGTAATTTCATGTATATTTTTAACAAGAAAATAATCAGTACGGCTGATGGGGTCTACTGATCAAGCAGACGAAAGCTCCCGTCTTTTAAGAATTTTTTAATGCACACCTTACATAAGTGTGGACTTTTATAACTTCAAAATATTCCAGTCACATTATGGTGATTTTTTGAGATATATATATATATATATATATATATATATATATATATATATATATATATATATATATATATATAATATATATATATATATATAGATGATGAAATGTAATTCAAGTGTAATTCACACAAATGAAGCCATGAATGAAATCGAAAAGAACATAAAGGGGATTTGAAGAAATACCTGCAAAGCGAAATCCTTCCAGGGTCACAAACCACTGGAATAACAGGCTGCTGGGTTAGTGTTAGAGGAACCCTCCAAGTGTAGAATTGTCCTTTTCCTTTCC
>NC_087220.1:32924547-32929547 GCF_015104395.2 Macrobrachium nipponense | reverse complement strand
AACGGTGACAACCTCTCCAAAGTTAGGACGTCGTTCTTGTGGGAGGAAGGAAGGAATCGCCATTTCTGAGTCAAGGAATGGGAATAGGGTGCCATTAGAGTTGAGGTCCTTTCTGTCATTTCGTAATTCTTCTCATTCTACCTTCTTTATTTATATATACTGTATATCCTGTCCCCTCGTCTTATAAGTTTGCAGAGCTTTCTCTAATTGAAGCATCTATTACAAGCTTATGTTTCTTATTTCCCTTCAGTATGTAACCATATACAAATAATATTTCAAGTATTTAATTACGCAGTCTTTCATTGATTAACTCGATTCATCAGAGCTGATGGTAGAATTAAGTCCTGAGAGATATCTGTGTCCTTTTGAGGAGCAGTTCAGTGAACCACGCATTCCCATTCACGAAAAGAAGTTTCACCCACGGCAGGATGTAGTATTGTCAGATGCCTCTTCGAAATGTCGATTATTCAACCCCCATATATACTCAGGATTTTATTCTGTTGGTGTTGCTTTGTCTGCATGATAGTGTAAATCCCTGTAGATTTGGAAAGATTTCTGTTTCAGTTTTCGTTTTCTGTTCAGACGGTGATTCTTAATTTATCTAAAAAAAGGAAATAAGTAAAACGGCAAAAAAATAATGTCTCTTGAAAGTACTAAGGACGTCCTTAATTACGACTGGTGTAGTATTTTCAATAAAGTTATTTCCTCATTCATGTTACTTATTCCGTCTCTCAATTAGAGCTTTTATAATCTCTCTCTCTCTCTCTCTCTCTCTCTCTCTCTCTCTCTCTCTCTCTCTCTCACACACACACACACACACACACACAAACACACACACTCTTACAACAGGAACACGGCAATAATTCATTATATGACAATCATTAGCGTATTTGTGTGCGTGTTTGTATGCGTTTGTGTGTATGAGTTTTAAAAGATCGTTTCTGTTACTAGAATGCGCAGTGCGGATGATATTAACTTAGACATACGTGAGAACAAATAAATAAAATGGACAGAGTCTTCACAGGCAAGTATGAATTCCTCTTGACAGGTCTTAGGACCTTGAAAGAGGACTTCAGTCGTCGTCATTTTGCTTCAGCATAACATTGTCAGGTTATAGATAATCTTTGTTCAGACTATTAATGACAAGATTTTATTTAGTGAAGAAAATGGCTACCATTTACGATTTACTTTGACTTTATCAGTGAGCAAAGTTTAAAATGAATTATCTGAAAATGGACAGATTTTATTGTTTTTATTAAGTCAAGCTATTTGAGCGTTATCTTCAATGATTTCAAGCATCATTTAGAGTAGTTAACCAGATAAAGTGACTATGGTAGAGGCGGATAAAATCTTCAACTACTATTAGTACTATAACTACGACAGTCCCCCAGGGTATGTATACTAGCTCTTGTTCCATTTAACTTGGTCAGAGGCTCCATGGTCAATGAAAGTTATACCGAGAACTTCCTCTTGAGGGAAAGGGGAATCTCTCTCTCTCTCTCTCTCTCTCTCTCTCTCTCTCTCTCTCTCTCTCTCTCAATTTTATCTATACGTGCTGCTGTTCTAAATTGAAAGAAACCTTTTCTTTCTTTCTCTCATTCTGCAAACCTTTGTAGACAGTCAACAGACAATTTGTTTCTCGTTGGACGAGTGGTTTTCGCGCTCGGCTGCCAATCCGGTGGTCCTAAGTTCGATTCTCGGCTCGGCCAACGTGGAATCAGAGGAATTTATTTTTGGTGATAGAAATACATTTCTCGATATAATGTGGTTCGGATCCCACATTAAGCTGTAGGTCCCGTTGCTAAGTGACCAATTGGTTCTCAGCCACGTACAAATATCCAATCCTTCGGGCCAGCCCTAGGAGAGCTGTTAATCAGCTTAGTTGTCTGGTAAAACTAAGATATACTTAACTTCAACAGGCGATAAACCCAAGAGCGTTACAACCTGTAGAGAGAGATAAATCAAAAGGAAAGTAGATAAACAAATAAATCTGAGGGAACAGAAAAAGAAACCGAGACACCTGAGACTCGGGAGGCGTTAGCAGACAGTGGGAATGAATTTGCTCTTCGCCGAAATATTCGTAGACCAGAAGATTCCACAACTGCACTAAGCAGGACAAACAGGTTTGCAGGAGGAGGGTGGATGTGTCAAGTGTCCCCTAATCTCCCGGCCCCCTACCTACCCAGCCACAATCCCAGGCGGCCAAACAAGAATGATCCACTCAGATTTTATCATTATAGAATATTAACAAAAACGAGACGCGGTTTGCACCAGCAGCAGCCTGCCTCAGTGTTGCCAACTGTAGGGTAATTGCCCTACACGTAGGGTAATCTGGACAAAATCTCAGACAGCAGGGCAACATTTTCAAGTGTAGGGTAATTGAAACAAGGTAGGTTCAGATCAATATGCTTATAAGTATTCATGATATTGCATATAAACTTAATCTAAAGATCTATTTATTATCATAGCAGCAGAATGTTGGGTCATTAACAATTATGTGGGGTAATTTCTCGTCTCCTGTAGGGGGCGTAGGGTTAGAAGTGTTGCAATCAAAAACAGTCAGGTCGGTAAAGAAGACGCCAAGGATGTTTGTCGTGCTCAGGTCCCTTGATATCAGTTCATATCGATCATTCCTGCAAATAGTAACAGTAACTGTCATAGTAGAGTAAGCAAAATAAACATCGAGGAGATCTAGTTATCTCTTAACCCTTTCACCCTCTGAATCCCTAAGTCAGACCTGTTTCGAATACGAGGAAATGAGAGCAAACAGAGTTTGTGGTAAATGGGAACTGATTGGCTGACTGATATAAGTATAGTGGCATAATAATCCATCCATTTGCATTAGAACAGAATTTTGGCCAAGTGCTGGGACCTGTGAGGTCATTCGGAGCTGAAAGGGAAGGTTTGAAAGATGTAACAGGAGGAAAGCCTCGCAGTTGCACCAGGAAACAATTGTTAGGGAGCGTGGAAAGTCAGATGGAAGGAAGAGAATATGGAAGTAGTTACAGTAAAAGGAGTGGAAGAGGTTGCAGCTAGTGGCCGAAGGGACGCTGCAAAAACCTTTAAGTAATTCCTGCAGTGTACCACATGAGGTACACTACCCGCCTACGGGAATTCACTTGCATTGGCACTGGGTAAAGAGTCGGACAGTCTTTTGTATATCCAGCTGCAATACAGTCTTTATTTGGCATACATCGGTTTATTTTGATTTAACAAGGAAATTAAATATTTATTGATAAGCAAGGAAAAATAAATCTTGGTAGGTACATAAAATTCGGGTTAATTGATGCAATTAATAATGAAAGGAGAGCTCTTGAATGCAATAACTGCAAATCCATAGGGTTTAATTCTGATTTTTGTCATCGAATTAAGCTGCACCAGATACTCAGCTAAAATAAAGTTGCCACTAATAGGAAAGGCTTCTTTTTCTTGTCTGTTAATTGGCTTTCGTCTAATCTATCTGCTTTCGATTTCAGTATCTTATTCGTTGTCAGTATTTTTCTAGTATTGTCTATATTCTATGTGAATTGTTTTACTTTGTCAAAGGTTGCATTTACTTTTAGTTCATTTATCGCTATTTCTTGTCTGTTAGCTTTAATATACTTTGAGTGTGAATGCATTGTAATAGGAACCATTTAAGGTGAAATAGTCTGTCATTAATATAGCAATTTCTACGTCATGCATTTCGTAAAACAAATATTTCCCTATCGAAGGTCGGGGAAGAACTTTCATCTTAATCATTCCTGTAAGAGTTCAACTAAAAAAAAAAAAAAAAAAACAAAAAAAAAAAAACTAATTAAAGCAATGGCAACACGATCGTCTCCTGCCACACGCGCACCTCTCGCTAGCTACTGATTCATCTCACCCGAGAGAGCCATCACAACTGGGCCGCCAAATCGAGTTAGAATTCGCTCAGGAATTTCACGAAATCTTTGTTTTTTATTTTAAGAGAGAGAGAGAGAGAGAGAGAGAGAGAGAGAGAGAGAGAGAGAGAGAGAGAGAACATAACGTTTCTCGATTACATGAAATTATCAGCTTCTGACTCGATATTGCTGTTAACTAATATTATAGCTTACGTGAAGCACCTCCCCGCATACGGATTTGACACATCCAGTCATTCCCTCGGCTGTTGAAGACGACTCAGAGTTGATATCAGGATTGTAACGGAAGAATTCTCAGTGTCAATGATTTTTGTCTTTTATCAGACTGGGGCATGCAGATCATCATAAGGGGGAAGTGGTCGGCCTGAGAAGAGCAGGTAGTTCAGTTCTTAGCGAACTGCTACTTACCAAGTCTTCATCTCACTTTTCACCTTGGATCCCTTCCGACCACTCCCAACTCTCAACAATCGCAGTGACCATGGGAACAAGAACAAACATCTTAGGGATAATACCCTCAAAACCTTTGCGCAATGTTAGGTCGCAGGCTGGTCAAGGGATCTCTTGCTCCCGAGTCAATCATATTTCCTTGGGCAGTTTTTCCAAATTCCGAAAATTCTCGTCATATCTGTTGCAAGTAAAAGCTGCTATTTATCTCTGGTAACATAAATGTTATTATATTTGCATTAAACTGTGAGAGATAAGAACAGAAAGGATTAATGTGTAAAGTACATAGCAGCCAATTAAAAAAAAAGAGAGAGAGAGAGAGAGAGAGAGAGAGAGAGAGAGAGAGAGAGAGAGAGGGAAAGCAATGTAAGGATATTGAGGGTGACAGAAAGCAAAAGTTTTGTATTGAAATGGACCCTCGGGCTAAGTGAGCCATAGCATAGCAATGCCATCAAAGGCTTTGTTACCAAGGCTCCTGAGTTTCGAAGAAGAGGCTCCGAAATCTCTTCTCTGTCTCGGAATTCTTTTGCATCTTGGAGGAAGTCTTTGGAAAAGAGGACGATGGATACCCGATGAAATATGGTACTCGAAGTCCCCTAATTCTTCTCAGCCCTTCCTGGCAGTTCTTCTAAGGTCATGATTCCTACTGGCTCTAGCTTCGTTGCTCTAGCATTA
>NC_087220.1:32897047-32919547 GCF_015104395.2 Macrobrachium nipponense | reverse complement strand
TTCATTCTCTATGACAGTGGTACAGTAAGTGATAAGGATAGAGTTATCATTTTCGGCTGAGACAATCGTCACTTGGTAGCTGACGGTACATTCAAAACAGCTCCAAGTATTTGATTACAAATGTTTATAGTACATGCGTTGATAAAGGAGAATTTAATACCTTGTATAGATGTTTTACTCGCGAATAAATGTGAAGAAAGTTACAAAGTAGTATTCAAGATATTGAAATCCCTAGAGTCTTTGCTAAATCCTGTCTCCGATTTGATTGACTTCAAAATTGCTTAAAAAACATTAGCATGCTTATTCCCACACTCAAGCATATCAGGATGTTTCTTCCATTTAGGACAGAGTGTATAGAGAAAAATTACCAACGTGGGGCCGAGAGAACAATATGTCAACGAATAAAATGTTAGGACGTTGATCAAAATGATGACCTGCTCAAAAAGAAGAAAAAAAAAAAAGTACGTTCTAGTACATTTGCATTTCCATCACCTTTGTCTAATACATTTTTGTTTATAACAGTTTCGCTCAAAATGACTCTCCTCAATTTGACTTCACTCAAATCTTCTTCGCTCAAAGCATCTTTCAAAAACTCTCTGAGAATCGCTCAAACTGACATCGTTTAATGGGCATCGCTCAAAATGCTCGTAATGACTTCGGTGAACTTGACATCGCTCAACTTGACTTTGCTCAAATGAATGGACACGATATATCTATATATATATATATATATATATATATATATATATATATATATATATATATATATATGTATATATATATGTATATGTATATATGTATATATATATATATATATATATATATATATATATATGTAGATGGATAGATAGATAGAAAGATACATAGATAGATAGATAGTTATAAAATCTTTTATATCTCAAGGACGTAAACAACACAAGGTCATGTATATAGGATTGGATGTCACCAGGTACTCCTAGAGACAAAAACGTGCTTCTGTAACCAAGCCAACCAACAGCTAAGCCAGTTATCTATTCTATTGCATAATTCCTGAGGAATCTAAATCAGATGGAATCATCTGCAGAGGCTAATTTGTGATACAACCCTGAAAACAACGTGTTCCTTATTTCCATTTACCTAAAGCAAATCTTTCATAGTAACAACAGACGATATCTTTGTCCTCTCCTATATTGCAAAGGGATTTAGCAATATATATCTATGACAGACTTCTCAGAATTCTTGCCAAAAGTTCGAGAAGAGTATGTCTATACTGAAAGTGATCTTGCATTATTATTTAATTCCTAGCTGACTAGCCCAGCACTGCCCAGGAAAACTCTGAATGACAACCAATAAACTATCTATCTCTCCTCACAAACCCCCTCTACTCTCTCTCTCTCTCTCTCTCTCTCTCTCTCTCTCTCTCGCTTCTTTTCTTGTTAAGATGATTGTTCAGTTACAATGCCCAGCATTTTTGACATTTTATATTTCACCACCTCTCACCCATATTCCTATTTGGGCTGAACTTGGACTTGAAGGGCACCAGGAGTGTCACTGTTCATCCCAGTGATCTCAAAAACTATGGATTAGACACAAATATACATTCTTTTCTACATTTTATTTTTTACCCCTTCTCACCCCTCTCCCTTCCTATTGGGCCTGAACTTGTACTTAAAGGGCATCAGGAGTGTCAATGCTAACCTCAGCGACCTCAAAACCTATGGATTAGACACTATTAAATGTCTATTAGGTTGTTTTACATCACTGTTTTCCCATCACCCTCCCCACATCCCACAGTATTCTTCCCAGGTGCAAAGTTATATGTAGACCAAGTTTGGTTGAAATTATTCAATGCATGTCAAAATATATGTAGCTCATACACACACATGCACATACATAATACATACATACATTTATTTTTATATATGTAGATGAAGCATGTTAGGGATCCATGAACGAGTTAAATTATCTATATGCTACAAATCTGAAAAGTTTAATGTATATTTTTATTATGTAGTCCATTCCTATCTATCTATCTATTATTTATCTATCTCATTATAGAAAGAGAAGAGAAGAGAAACTATGATGGTACTACTAACATGTAATTTATGACAATACTCCGATAGTATTACTTACATCTATTTCATGACAAAAAAATTTTTTTTTGAGTCATTTCATACAGACCAACTCTGTATTAGTCATCTAAAAGTTTCCTATAGAGAACAGACTTGAATTCTAATAAGTGGCTCGCTCAATCAATGAACAATTCATTATATGTTGTCAATGTAGGTTTTCTTTCCTTTCCTCCGGCTGTTGAAAAACAGCTCTGGTATTTTGTGCTTTCATTCCTGCTGTTGGATATCAACGGAGAATCCTCTGCCTTTTTTTTTTGTGAATGAAAAACAGTGACGCGTTATAAAGCCTGTCTTGACCAGGAGAGAGAGAGAAAGAGAAAGAGTGAGAGACCACTGAAAAACTGAGTCTCTCTCTCTCTCTCTCTCTCTCTCTCTCTCTCCTCTTGGAGCACTGATACGGCTCTTCGTTCACATCGGAAAGAAGTGTTCGAGTCTGCTCAGCAGTAGGAAAAGGCACGCATGATCGTGTTTTCTTCACATTTAAGAGAGAGAGAGAGAGAGAGAGAGAGAGAGAGAGAGAGAGAGAGAGAGAAACATAAAAATCCTGATGTAAGTGATTTAAAATACTGATGTTTGTTTGAAGAAATCTTGTGGCAGATTTAGTCTAATCCTGCATTTCATTAATGCATAGAGTTTTATCAACAGCACAAAAATCTTCCTGACTGTATCATCCAGGCGCATTTCATTAATAAATAACTCAGAAGGTGTCTAACAGGCCACTCATTTCCCTTCTACTTACTTTCTCTGCGTATGATTGCTTTGTTCCTATATTTGGCAAAATTTTTACATTCTTCCGGATTTCTGTTCGGGGTCAGAAAACGCCATAGGTATCTAGACAGCATAAAGTAATCTGGATATTACCAGGTTCCTAAAAAGATAGACGACTGAGCTACTGTTATTATGATTGAATCTTCGAGTTTTCTGGAGGAAACGAGGACTGCATAGAGAGCAAGACGCTCTTACCATAACAACATTGTCTTAAATAAATAGCCCGTCTTCCCTGTGTCGTAAAAGCTCTGTTATCTCGTAGAAGGCGTCATTTCAATTTCATCAGAAATTTTCTGCATCATTTTCTCTCTAAGTGGAAAAGTTCCCAGAAACTTTGGTAATGAACCCGTCAGCCCCAATAACATCGGGAGAGAAACGCAGACAACCAATACTTACAGGCAGTTTGTGAAGCATCTTAGACGTCACTCAGTCTGAGTATAATACCAATGCTCTCCTTTCTTGCCTTCCCTTTCCCTCTCATCAGTTATCACCGCAGATAGATTTGAACAAAACGTTGCTTTCTTAAACGCAAATAGACGGCTCTCCTTAACCTAAATATGTACTAGATGACTGAATGGCAACTGACAAAATCTCACTCTCTCTCTCTCTCTCTCTCTCACACACATACACACACACTATTTCCCTCTTCCTCCTCCCTAAAACCTCTCTCTCTATCTGTCACTCCCTCACTCCCTTCCCTAGCACACGATCTACTCTCTCTCTCTGTCTCTCTCTCCAACCCCCTCACTATTTCCCTCTTTCTCCTCCCTAACAACCCCCCTTTCTCTCTCTCTCTCTCTCTCGCTCTCTCTCTGCCATACCCTTGCCCAACCCCCACCCCCCTTTGGTGCCAATGATGCCTTACCTCCTCAGTGTTCTTTTCCAGATAGTAAGTCACATGTATACTGAAATTAGGTATGGTAAATTCGAAAAGTTGAAGTAGTTACTAAGTCTGTATGCAGAACCAGACCCATTTTAGGGAAGCCCTTCCCTACCCTACCCCACCTCCTTTGGTGCCCTTCTATAGAATGAGTCATCATATGTCTACCAAGTTTGCTTGAAATTGCCCAATGCTTTTCAGAGTCATGCTGAAACATGCACACTACATCTAATTATAAATATATATATATATATATATATATATATATATATATATATATATATATATCACATCAGGAAAACCATAAATATAAAGGAAGAGGTGTCCAATCAGAGGACAGTCATGTACACGTGTTTTATTATTAAGAAACGTTTCATGTTGTCACCAACACATCATCGTCTGCAATTGAAATTCAACATTAAAATAAACTTAAAAATTACAATAGAAATTAAATTACAATAAAATTAAAAAAATAATCAGAACGTTAAAATAGAGAATGATAAGAAAACTACCTATACATAAATAAGGAAAGAGCTGAGTGACTAAAAACGGTAAGGTTTGCATACAACGTAAACCTCACGCCAGAGAGAGAGGAGATGACGAAGTGTTGGAGTTTAAACTAGGTGAAAGGTGCTTAATAAACAATGACTCAAGGGTAGTTAGATGGGTAGTTTGCTTTGTGGTGCCAATTATAGAAAAATTTTTCTTTTCGATAGTAACCTTACAACTCTTAGCATGTATTCTTATATTAGAGAACTCGGGATTAGAGATTCTGGACCCAGTTCTATAACTTAATCCCAAATGGCTGTAATGACGGACTTGTAACAGTCTCCGTGAAGAACCAACATAAATACCAAGACATCTTGGGCATTCAAATTTATATATGATATTGGACTTCATGAAATCCTGTAATTTGTCCTTGTAATTAAAAAACCCTCCAATTTTGTGAGGATTCATGGGAATAAGATTAAGTTAAAAAAACCAAATTCCTTCTCAATAATATTTCTAACTTTTACACGTAAACTGTCTGAATATGAAATAAATGGGATGGGTGCATACATAGTCAGCTTAGGTACATTAAAATTCAGGGTAGGTGCTGACAGATACCTCGTTAGCAATTTACTAATAATGTTAAAAACCAGCTTTTTCGGAAACGAGTTCTTAACAAAATATTCTAAAAGAAACTCGACTTCGAGATGAAAGGAGAGCCAATCAGTGTGTACCGAAGGGCCCTAAAAACCAAAGTGATATAGCATTAATCTTAAAATTACGGAAACACGAGCTAAAAAAGTTGTTTCCGAGCCCAGTGAAGGTACTCTTTCTAAAAACACTTTGTGTTGAAAAGGTGGTTTATCTCTAGTTATTTTTATATCCAAAAAGGCCAGGGAGTCATCTTTCTCATTTTCCAACGTAAATTTAATGTAAGGATGGGCTTCATTTACGTAATCTAAAAAATGCTGGCATTGCCACGAAAATTTAAATAAGGCAAAGGTATCGTCAACATATCTTCGATAAAAAAGTGGCTTAAAATTCCCAGGACAATCATTAAGAAAATTCTCCTCCAAATGTCCCAAAAAAAATAAAAAAAGGAAAACAAACAACGGTCCCAAAGGAGAACCCATGGCAACCCCCTCTGCCTGCAGAAAGAGCTGCCCATTAAAAACAAAGGTGGCACTTGCACAGCAAGTTCCAAAAATGTTTAAAAAGTTACCTATTAAAACCACAGAAGGTCTCATCATTACTAAAAACTTTATCCAAAATGATTTCAATTGTCTGAGAAACAGGGACGTTAGTGAACAATTGATTCAACGTCCAAAACTGGCCATATACAATCACCATCCTGTAAAATAATTTCTTGCTGAAATACATAACCATTCTTTAACGAATATTTAGAGTAAGCATATTCATTGAGTATTTTGACTAAGAATTGGAAATATTATACGTCGGGCTATATATGCGGACATTATCGGTCTCAATGGTATACCGTCTTTGTGTATTTTTGGAAGTCCATAAAGAATGCCAAAGGAAGACCCGGTAACAAGTAGTTCTTGGTAGACATCATCAGAAATAACTTTTTCCTGTTTAAGCTTTCTAAGAAAGCGATTGATCTTGTCTTCTTTTTTATAAATATCAACAAAGTTGGGTTCACCAATTAGTTTAAATTTAGAGCCATCAGACAAAATAATTTTCATTTTTTCTAGATAATCAGCCTTGTCCAGAATCACTATTCCTTTCCCTTTATCTGGTTTACATATCACTAAGTTATCATTTTTACCCAACCTTCTAAGAATTTCAGAGTCCTCCTTTCTGAAGTAAGGGGCCATTTCACCTGAGTTTTCTGTAATTATCATGTAACAGTGATGATAGTTTCTGCTGAAGAACTGCCATATTTAAATTACCATAATTGAAATTCTTAAGTCTATGGAAAAGCACCTCAAACGGAAAATAAAAAGAATGCAAAAATTGGGTCTATATGAAGGCAAACAGAAATCCAATCCAAGTGACAACAAAAATTCCTCTCTCTTTTGACAAGACATATTTAGAGTAGTTAAGAATACATGTCCATTATCCAAAGTAGGAGCACAAATCCCCAGAGATTTCAATTTTCTCTGGTGACGGGCTTGAACATCAGTGACATATTTGTTAATACCTTTAAAAAACAGACTTCTAAAATAATCAAATCAATCATGGACAACAAAGGAAATAGTTGTTCCCGCAGTTGTTGACACGTCTCTCGAAGTCCATCCGAAGCACGTTGTTTACAGGAAACCTCCCTCGATAGCAGTTCGTCCATTGCATCATGATAAAATCCAGTATGGTAAAGGGACGATTTGTACAGCTTGAACCTCACGAATCTAGGATACACCCCACTAAGTTGACAAAGAGACAAGAAGTCCAGGTCACATTTTGACTTCTCAAACTTCAACGTACATTTCTCCAATCTTCTGGCGATTTTTAAAACATGTAGAGGATATCTTGGTCTGAGGAGTTGGGCAAAGTGTTGTACCGTTCGTAGTCGAAGTCTCAGAAGAAACAGGACGGAGAAGAGCAGACGAAACATCACGGACAGCAAGCATCACATCAGGAAAACCATAAATATAAAGGAAGAGGTGTCCAATCAGACGACAGTCATGTACACGTGTTTTATTATTAAGAAACGTTTCATGTTGTCACCAACACATCATCAGTCTGCAATTGAAATTCAACATTAAAATAAACTTAAAAATTACAATAGAAATTAAAATTACAATAAAATTAAAAAAAATAATCAGAACGTTAAATAGAGAATGATAAGAAAACTACCTATTCATAAATAAGGAAAGAGCTGAGTGACTAAAAACGGTAAGGTTTGCATACAACGTAAACCTCACGCCAGAGAGAGAGGAGATGACGAAGTGTTGGAGTTTAAACTTTTTTTTTAACTTTTATTAGAAAAATATTACATGTCATTTACATAAGTAAGGTATTACAAAATATTACAAAATATTACAAATTGTACACCTACAATATTTACAAATTACTGGATTTTATTTTTTATTATTAACTAGACTTTTAAAACTTTTTTCCTTAACACTATATATTAATTGTGATATTACTTACAAAATTAATACTGGCTATTTAAAAACAGTAATTAATGTACTCTATTGTGAAATATTTTTTATTCTTTCTTTGTAATTGTTCTTTAATAGCCACCTATCAATAACAAAATTTGCTTTTAATAAAGGCATCTGTTTCCTCTTTTGTTGTAATGTTTCTTTTTACTAACAAAACAAACAGCATAAATACCCTACAATTAATACAGTGGCCACTATTAAGATCCTTTTTAGTCCTATAATTGAAACTAAACATTAATGTTTTCAAAAACATTATCTCTATTTATTTTACAAGTATTGAATAGCACACTTTGAAATACTCCAATGATGTTTTTATGTGACTACAAAAGTAAAAAATATGCAAGGTGTATTCAACATCTTCACAATGATCACATCTATCACTGTTTTTGATATTTAACATTTTTAGCCGGTTGTTGGTCGCCAAGGTTCCATGTGCATATTTAAAGGCAAACTCCCTTTCCATGATACCAATGAAAGGTTTGTTTATGCTCTTCCATACCATTTCCCAGTCCAAAAGTGGATAACTCTCTTCAATTTTTGGTGCATTTTCTGGCCTTATAAATTATAGCAGTCCTTTACTATTCAAGTTTGGGAATTTTCATGCCGAGAAACTTTCCTGATGACATCAATTGCTACTGAGTAAAATGATGTTGATAAAAATGAAATCTCATTAATTTCCTTCAAATCTAACAAGAAGCTTATTCTCATCTTGCAATAGAAATTGCTCAAACCTATATCCTTTTTAATATCACTCAAAGCTGTCGAACTGAAAATCGCTAATGATTTAAAAAAACATTTATTATTCCCAATCCACCTTTTTCTTTAGACAAACAAAGAGTCTCTGCTCACAGGATGGTAAGTACCCCTCCAGACATACCGGAAAATATGCATATTTATTTGATCAATGTATTTTTTTTGATTGGAGGCAGGTGTGAGAAATATACCAAACTTTGGACCAAAACTAGAGAATTAATAATAATAGCCTTCTGGAAAATAGACAGTTGTCTTGGACTAAGCATAGCTACTGATATTTCTTTCAATATTTTTAGCAAGGCGAGACCAATTCTCTTCACACGTCATCTCAAAATCATTATAATAAACCATACCAAGAATTTTTATACTTTCAACAGTTTTTAACCACTGAGAGGCCAGGTGTTTCGGTTCTACCATTTACCAAACCCAATTATACTAGTTTTGTCCTTGTTTAGCTGTGCACCTGTCGCAATTCAAACAATTGTATTTCTTCATAGCACTCTCTAACTGAATCATCAGTTGACAAAATCATAGATAAATCATCTGCATAACCCTGCAGACATATATTTACACTGTTAGGTAGGCTTGGCCCTATTATCTTATTGTTACTCTTCATTGCCCTATATAAAGGTTCTTGAAATATACAATATAACAGCATTGACATCGGGCAGCCCTGTCTTACAGATCTTTTAATACTAAAGGGGGAACTAATAAACCCATTTACAAAAATACGACTTTTACAATCCTTATACAAAACTCGAACTAGGTCCACAAATTCCTCTGGTAAACCAAATTTCTTCATTATTTTAAAAACAAAATCCATATTTACCCTATCAAAGGCTTTAGACCAATCTAAGCTTCAAGATTGCCAAATCTAGACAGTTTTGTTTGCATGAAAAATTACATCTCGAATCGTATTATTACAATTCACAATTGACCTTCCTTTCACTGCACAATATTGTTCCGGGGAGATAATCTTCTCAGTAACACATCTCAATCTGTTTGCTAAAACTTTAGCAAAGATTTTATAGTCCACATTCAGTAGGGTTATAGGTCTCCAGTTTTCCACCACGGATAAATCTCCTGTTTTAGCTAATAATTTTATTATACCTAAGGATTGACTATCTGACATGCATTTCATAGTTGCAATGAATTTGAACACCTCCATTATATCAGATTTTATTCTACACCAAAACTTTTTGTAGAATTCTATAGGAAGCCCGTCATATCCTGGTGATTTACCTTTACACATACTCTTGACAGCATCGAAAACCTCAGCTTCCTCTAAATCTCTGCTCAACAAATGTACATCATCTTGGTCCAAACTAGAATTACAGAAGCTAAGAAAATAGTCTTGACTTTTTTCCTGACCTGAGACCATACTAAATAATCTTTCAAAATGCTCTTGAATAAAAAAAAAAGCAGATATTCCCTCTGTACTTTCTATAATGGAACCATCTGTTGTTTTATGCTGGTAATGCTAGTATGATTTTTCTTTTTTTCAGCACCAAGTAGATGTGCAGACATTTTTTCACCCATTGTAAGATCATTTAGTTGGCTCTTATCTTTATACCCTCTAAAATTTCATTCTGGATGTCACAAATCCTATTTTTGAGAAGCTTAATATTGTCCTAGAATTTACACTAGTTTTGTAGTTTATGTCATAAAGATGCCGTAATCTTGTTTGTAGCAAGTTCAGCAAGCCATACTTTTCTTGTGATATCTTTTTACATAATTTGACAAAGAATGTTTTACACTGTAATTTTGCCCAGTCCCACCATACAAGTATGTTATCAAATGTACCTTTTTTCTGCTTTATTTACACTGCCATACATGCATAATTTCCATCAGTTTTCATCAGAATCTAAAACTTTCACATTTAACTTCCAATACCCTGTGCAAATTACATGCGTGTTAATTCTTAGCCTCAAAACAACCATACTGTGGTCTGAAAAACTTATTGGAACAGTGTCAGCAGATATTATATTACAAATAACTTGACAGTGTACATCCTATCTATCCTTGATCCATAGTTTTCACGTATATAAGTGTACTCTGGTATTCTGTTTGAGAATTTGTAATTGTGTCTTTCAAGGAGGCAAGGTTTTTTCAAACAGAGTACTCATAGACTTAGACAACAAGGCTTTGTTATTATTACTGCAATCTCTTGTGCTTGTTATGCAGTTGAAGTCACCCCCAAAGATTAGATAATCATTATTATGTCCTCAGGTAGTACAAAATTTCATTTCTAAAGAAGTCTTCCCTTTCTGCAGATTTACTTGTACCAGACGGAGCATACACATTTAGGACAGGTATAATACATTTATTGTAACATTCTTACACCCACAATTCTTCCATTAGTGTCCCATTTCCTTAGTTAAAAGTTTTACACTTGTTTTATTATTTATACAGTATCATTGTACCTCCTTTTAAATTGATTGATGGATTAAACACTATACTTGTAAAATGAGCGAGATAACTCAAAACTGAAAAATCTTTAACATTATGCTCTTGAATTAACAGGATATCAATTTTATAGTACATGATAAGAGACACAACCTTCATTTGCTTATTTACCTCATTTAAGCCATTAATATTTAAGTGGCAACAGAAAGAGCCATTATATCACCGAAAATTAAACAATTAAATTTTCTTTTTCTTTGACAACCTACCTTTCCCATTCATTTTTGCTTCCCTCCTTTTTTCTTTGGTGGATATCCTTTAGTGAACCTTAATTTACCTACAGTTTCTAGGTCTAAATTCCACTGACTTTCTGACATCATGTTTGAACCTTTTATCATCATTTTCCAAAATCATCTTCAATATCACTTTCTTTATTTACCTCTGAATCCTATCACATTCTTCTGGCATATCATCCACAGATTCATCATTCCTATACACTGAAGCCGCTACAACAATTTCTTCAAGACTGTCCAGTTCTCATTTTTATCATCATCAACGGGAGAGAGACTCCCAATAGTGTAAGGAACACGAGGTTCGTCTTGTGAGCGAGGTCCTTCATCATCAGTTATTTCCATTACTTGAGAAGCACCTTCGGGTGCACTTTTATTGCAAAGATATCACTGTCACTGTCAGTATCCTTTATATCATCATTATTAGTTGAAACATTACAATCCAAGTCTTGTGATTTATCTTCTATTTCAATTGGGTCTCCAATAACATCATCAACACTTTCGGATAAAGGAAAAGTTACAAGTTGTTCTACTACTTCGCAATACATTACCCATCTGGTCTTTATCAAGGATGCTAGATTTCGCTTTGTCATTGCCAGCATTAATTTCATCAGATGGTGGCTCCGCATTTCCTTCATTATTTTCCGCATGCTGAATATCATTAGTTCCATTTCCGTCAGGAACATCACCCTTACCAGAATCCTTACCAGGCATTGCTGGAAAGTCATTCAAATTGAAATATTTAACTTCGGTTCACTATCCATGTTACAATTAACTGCCATGTGAGAGTCTCTTCCGCATTTGTAACACGTCTTTTTTTGTCCATTGTACAGAAAAAACAACATTATTAAAACCCACAGATATTTATGGAGGATGGGATGTTTTTCTTTATTTCCATTTTCACAGTGCGTGTTCCATTTAGCAGACCACTCGCCCTCCCATGAGAAAAAGTAGTTATGTCTTAGATGGAGGACTTTTCCATACTGGCTGAGGACACTAGTTAAAACGGGAAGTAGTCTTCCAAATCAAAGGGTGCATAACGTACTGATACATAAGTATATACACTGCTCAAATTAATTACTAGGGCCTTTTCCCCTCCCCATCACCAAAATTATCACTTTGTCTTCATACTCTCGTATAAAAGACGTCAAAAACAATTGGCCTCAAGAAATTTCACAGCAACTCTGTTATTTGGTATATTCTGAAATCCTCGTAATGTCTTTTTCATTTATTTTCAACTTATTGAAATGACATCACATGCGGAGTCGTAACTAGGGGAACAGGAAAACTTTAAACCGATAGAAGTCTTTGGTTTAAGTTTCATAGGTATAGGGGTGTAGTTTGCCATCGCCATCAGGAAGAGAACGGTCCGTTTTCTATGATGACGTCACATCGCCTGAGGCGACCCGAAACCACGGGCCTGAGAACGCCTAGAGGGTCTGAGGCAAAAAATTCTAAATAAAGAGTCTATGCAACAAACAGGTTAACTTGAAGCACTATCTAGTTCACTGCCATCTTACTCACAAGTTGTAGTCCAAAATCACGAGAGAGACCTCAAAATACGGCCTAAAAACCAGAAATAATGAGGAGCCTTCCAAAGGGCGTTTGTAAACAAATATGGCTTCTTCTTCTTTTCTCTGAGAGGAGATGACGAAGTGTTGGATTTAAACTAGGTGAAAGGTGCTTAATAAACAATGACTCAAGGTATTAGATGGGTAGTTTGCTTTGTGGTGCCAATTATAGAAAAATGTTTCTTTTCGATAGTAACCTTACAACTCTTAGCATGTATTCTTATATTAGAGAAACTCGGGATTAGAGATTCTGGACCCGTTCTATAACTTAATCCAAATTGGCTGTAATGACGGACTTGTAACAGTCTCCGTGAAGAACCAACATAAATACCAAGACATCTTGGGCATTCAAATTTATATATGATATTGGACTTCATGAAATCCTGTAATTTGTCCTTGTAATTAAAAAACCCTCCAATTTTGTGAGGATTCATGGGATAAGATATTAAGTTAAAAAACCAAATTCCTTCTCAATAATATTTCTAACTTTTACACGTAAAACTGTCTGAATGAATAAATGGGATGGGTGCATACATATCAGCTTAGGTACATTAAAATTCAGGGTGGGTGCTGACAGATACCTCGTTAGCAATTTACTAATAATGTTAAAAACCAGCTTTTTCGGAAACGAGTTCTTAACAAAATATTCTAAAAGAAACTCGACTTCAAGATGAAAGGAGAGCCAATCAGATGTGTACCGAAGGGCCCTAAAAACCAAAGTAGATATAGCATTAATCTTAAAATTACGGAAACACGAGCTAAAAAAGTTGTTTCCGAGCCCAGTGAAGGTACTCTTTCTAAAAACACTTGTGTTGAAAAGGTGGTTATCTCTAGTTATTTTTATATCCAAAAAGGCCAGGGAGTCATCTTTCTCATTTTCCAACGTAAATTTAATGTAAGGATGGGCTTCATTTACGTATCTAAAAAATGCTGGCATTGCCACGAAAATTTAAATAAGGCAAGGTATCGTCAACATATCTTCGATAAAAAAGTGGCTTAAAATTCCCAGGACAATCATTAAGAAAATTCTCCTCCAAATGTCCCATAAAAAAATTGGCAAACAACGGTCCCAAAGGAGAACCCATGGCAACCCCCTCTGCCTGCAGAAAGAGCTGCCCATTAAAAACAAAGGTGGCATCTTGCACAGCAAGTTCCAAAAATGTTTTAAAAAGTTCCCTATTAAAACCACAGAAGGTCTCATCATTACTAAAAAATTTATCCAAAATGATTTCAATTGTCTGAGAAACGACGTTAGTGAACAATGATTCAACGTCCCCCAAACTGGCCATATACAAATCACCATCCTGTAAAATAATTTCTTGCTGAAATACATACCCTTCTTTAACGAATATTTTAGAGAAGCATATTCATTGAGTATTTCGACTAAGAATTTGGAAATATTATACGTCGGCTATTATATGCGGACATTATCGGTCTCAATGGTATACCGTCTTTGTGTATTTTTGGAAGTCCATAAAGAATGCCAAAGGAAGACCCGGTAACAAGTAGTTCTTGGTAGACATCATCAGAAAAAAAATAAATACTTTTTCCTGGTTTTTTTAAGGCTTTCTAAGAAGCGATTGATCTTGTTTTCTTTTTTATAAATATCAACCAAAGTTGGGTTCACCAATTAGTTTAAATTTAGAGCCATCAGACAAATAATTTTCATTTTTTCTAGATAATCAGCCTTGTCCAGAATCACTATTCCTTTTCCCTTTATCTGGTTTACATATCACTAAGTTATCATTTTTACCCAACCTTCTAAGAATTTCAGAGTCCTCCTTTCTGAAGTAAGGGGCCCATTTCACCCTGAGTTTTCTGTAATTATCATGTAACAGTGATGATAGTTTCTGCTGAAGAACTGCCATATTTAAATTACCATAATTGAAATTCTTAAGTCTATGGAAAAGCACCTCAAACGGAAAATAAAAGAATGCAAAATTGGGTCTATATGAAGACAAACAGAAATCCAATCCAGTGACAACAAAAATTCCTCTCTCTTTGACAAGATAGTTTAGAGTAGTTAAAAAACAAATACTTGAATGTCCATTTATCCAAAGTAGGCAGCACCAATCCCCAGAGATTTCAATTTTCTCTGGTGACGGGCTTGAACATCAGTGACATATTTGTTAATACCTTTAAAAACAGCTTCTTCAAAATAATCAAATCAATCATGGACAACAAAGGAAATAGTTGTTCCCGCAGTTGTTGACAACGTCTCTTGAAGTCCATCCGAAGCACGTTGTTTACAGGAAACCTCACTCGATAGCAGTTCGTCCATTGCATCATGATAAAATCCAGTATGGTAAAGGACGATTTGTACAGCTTGAACCTCACGAATCTAGGATACACCCCACTAAGTTGACAAAGAGACAAGAAGTCCAGGTCACATTTTGACTTCTCAAACTTCAACGTACATTTCTCCAATCTTCTGGCGATTTTTAAAACATGTAGAGGATATCTTGGTCTGAGGAGTTGGGCAAAGTGTTGTACCGTTCGTAGTCGAAGTCTCAGAAGAAACAGGACGGAGAAGAGCAGACGAAACATCACGGACAGCAAGCATCACATCAGGAAAACCATAAATATAAAGGAAGAGGTGTCCAATCAGACGACAGTCATGTACACGTGTTTTATTATTAAGAAACGTTTCATGTTGTCACCAACACATCATCAGTCTGCAATTGAAATTCAACATTAAAATAAACTTAAAAATTACAATAGAAATTAAAATTACAATAAAATTAAAAAAATAATCAGAACGTTAAAATAGAGAATGATAAGAAAACTACCTATTCATAAATAAGGAAAGAGCTGAGTGACTAAAAACGGTAAGGTTTGCATACAACGTAAACCTCACGCCAGAGAGGAGGAGAGATGACGAAGTGTTGAGTTTAAACTAGGTGAAAGGTGCTTATAAACAATGACTCAAGGGGTAGTTAGTTATGGGTAGTTTGCTTTGTTTGTGGTGCCAATTATAGAAAAATGTTTCTTTTCGATAGTAACCTTACAAACTCTTAGCATGTATTCTTATATTAGAGAACTCGGGCATTAGAGATTCTGGACCCAGTTCTATAACTTAATCCCAAATGGCTGTAATGACGGACTTGTAACAGTCTCCGTGAAGAACCAACATAAATACCAAGACATCTTGGGCATTCAAATTTATATATGATATTGGACTTCATGAAATCCTGTAATTTGTCCTTGTAATTAAAAAACCCTCCAATTTTGTGAGGATTCATGGGAATAGATTAAGTTTCAAAAAACCAAATTCCTTTTCATTAATATTTCTAACTTTTACACGTAAACTGTCTGAATGAATAAATGGGATGGGTGCATACATAGTCAGCTTAGGTACATTAAAATTCAGGGTGGGTGCTGACAGATACCTCGTTAGCAATTTACTAATAATGTTAAAAACCAGCTTTTTCGGAAACGAGTTCTTAACAAAATATTCTAAAAGAAACTCGACTTCAAGATGAAAGGAGAGCCAATCAGATGTGTACCGAAGGGCCCTAAAAACCAAAGTAGATATAGCATTAATCTTAAAAGTTACGAAACACGAGCTAAAAAAGTTGTTTCCGAGCCCAGTGAAGGTCTCTTTCTAAAAACACTTGTGTTGAAAAGGTGGTTATCTCAGTTATTTTTATATCCAAAAAGGCCAGGGAGTCATCTTTCTCATTTTCCAACGTAAATTTAATCCAAAATGATTTCAATTGTCTGAGAAACAGGCCGACGTTAGTGAACAATGATTCAAACGTCCAAACTGGCCATATACAAATCACCATCCTGTAATAATTTCTTGCTGAAATACATAACCATTCTTTAACGAATATTTTAGAGTAAGCATATTCATTGAGTATTTTGACTAAGAATTTGTTTTTTTAATTTTATTGTAATTTTAATTTCTATTGTAATTTTTAAGTTTATTTTTAATGTTGAATTTCAATTGCAGACTGATGATGTGTTGGTGACAACATGAAACGTTTTCTTAATAATAAAAACACGTGTACATGACTGTCGTCTGATTGGACACCTCTTCCCTTTATATTTATGGTTTTCCTGATGTGATGCTTGCTGTCCGTGATGTTTCGTCTGCTCTTCTCCGTCCTGTTTCTTCTGAGACTTCGACTACGAACGGTACACTTTGCCCAACTCCTCAGACCAAGATATCCTCTACATGTTTTAAAAATCGCCAGAAGATTGGAGAAATGTACGTTGAAGTTTGAGAAGTCCAAATGTGACCTGGACTTCTTGTCTCTTTGTCAACTTAGTGGGGTGTATCCTAGATTCGTGAGGTTCAAGACTGTACAAATCGTCCCTTTACCATACTGGATTTATCATGATGCAATGGACGAACTGCTATCGAGGGAGGTTTCCTGTAAACAACGTGCTTTCGGATGGACTCGAGAGACGTGTCAACAACTGGGGCGGGAACAAACTATTTCCTTTGTTGTCCATGATTGATTTGATTATTTTTAAGAAGCTGTTTTTTTAAAGGTATTAACAAATATGTCACTGATGTTCAAGCCCGTCACCAGAGAAAATTGAAATCTCTGGGGATTTGTGCTCCTACTTTGGATAATGGACATTCATGTATTTTTTAACTACTCTAAATATGTCTTGTCAAAGAGAGAGGAATTTTTGTTTGTCACTTGGATTGGATTTCTGTTTGCCTTCATATAGACCCAATTTTGCATTCTTTTATTTCCGTTTGAGGTGCTTTTCCATAGACTTAAGAATTTCAATTATGGTAATTTAAATATGGCAGTTCTTCAGCAGAAAAACTATCATCACTGTTACATGATAATTACAGAAAACTCAGGGTGAAATGGGCCCCTTACTTCAGAAAGGAGGACTCTGAAATTCTTAGAAGGTTGGGTAAAAAATGATAACTTAGTGTATGTTAAACCAGATAAAGGGAAAGGAATAGTGATTCTGGACAAGGCTGATTATCTAGAAAAAATGGAAAAATATTTTGTCTGAATGGCTCTAAAGTTTAAACTAATTGGTGAACCCAACTTTGTTGATATTATAAAAAAGAAAAACAAGATCAATCGCTTTCTTAGAAAGCCTAAACAGGAAAAAAAGTTATTTCTGATGATGTCTACCAAGAACTACTTGTTACCGGGTCTTCCTTTGGCATTCTTTATGGGACTTCCAAAAATACACAAAGACGGTATACCATTGAGACCGATAATGTCCGCATATAATAGCCCGACGTATAATATTTCCAAATTCCTTAGTCAAATACTCAATGAATATGCTTACTCTAAATATTCGTTTAAAGAATGGTTATGTATTTCAGCAAGAAAATTATTTTACAGGATGGTGATTTGTATATGGCCAGTTTGGACGTTGAATCATTGTTCACTAACGTCCCTGTTTCTCAGACAATTGAAATCATTTTGGATAAATTTTTTAGTAATGATGAGACCTTCTGTGGTTTTAATAGGGAACTTTTTAAAACATTTTTGGAACTTGCTGTGCAAGATGCCACCTTTGTTTTTAATGGGCAGCTCTTTCTGCAGGCAGAGGGGGTTGCCATGGGTTCTCCTTTGGGACCGTTGTTTGCCAATTTTTTTATGGGACATTTGGAGGAGAATTTTCTTAATGATTGTCCTGGGAATTTTAAGCCACTTTTTTATCGAAGATATGTTGACGATACCTTTGCCTTATTTAAATTTTCGTGGCAATGCCAGCATTTTTTAGATTACGTAAATGAAGCCCATCCTTACATTAAATTTACGTTGGAAAATGAGAAAGATGACTCCCTGGCCTTTTTGGATATAAAAATAACTAGAGATAACCACCTTTTCAACACAAGTGTTTTTAGAAAGAGTACCTTCACTGGGCTCGGAAACAACTTTTTTAGCTCGTGTTTCCGTAATTTTTTAAGATTAATGCTATATCTACTTTGGTTTTTTTAGGGCCCTTCGGTACACATTCTGATTGGCTCTCCTTTCATCTTGAAGTCGAGTTTCTTTAGAATATTTTGTTAAGAACTCTTTTCCGAAAAAGCTGGTTTTTAACATTATTAGTAAATTGCTAACGAGGTATCTGTCAGCACCCACCCTGAATTTTAATGTACCTAAGCTGACTATGTATGCACCCATCCCATTTATTCATTCAGACAGTTTACGTGTAAAAGTTAGAAATATTATTGAAAAGGAATTTGGTTTTTTGAAACTTAATCTTATTCCCATGAATCCTCACAAAATTGGAGGGTTTTTTAATTACAAGGACAAATTACAGGATTTCATGAAGTCCAATATCATATATAAATTTGAATGCCTAAGATGTCTTGGTATTTATGTTGGTTCTTCACGGAGACTGTTACAAGTCCGTCATTACAGCCATTTGGGATTAAGTTATAGAACTGGGTCCAGAATCTCTAATCCCGAGTTCTCTAATATAAGAATACATGCTAAGAGTTGTAAGGTTACTATCGAAAAGAAACATTTTTCTATAATTGGCACCACAAAGCAAACTACCCATCTAACTACCCTTGAGTCATTGTTTATTAAGCACCTTTCACCTAGTTTAAACTCCAACACTTCGTCATCTCCTCTCTCTCTGGCGTGAGGTTTGACGTTGTATGCAAACCTTACCGTTTTTTAGTCATCAGCTCTTTTCCTTATTTATGAATAGGTAGTTTTCTTATCATTCTCTATTTTTTTAACGTTCTGATTATTTTTTTTAATTTTTAATTGTTGTAATTTTAATTTCTATTGTAATTTTTAAGTTTATTTTAATGTTGAATTTCAATTGCAGACTGATGATGTGTTGGTGACAACATGAAACGTTTCTTAATAATAAAACACGTGTACATGACTGTCGTCTGATTGGACACCTCTTCCTTTATATATATATATATATATATATATATATATATATATATATATATATATATATATATATATTACAGTTATAATATCTGTAGATGCTTACTGTTTCTTGCCTTGCAGCAATACACAGATCCTATACATAATTCAAATAAAGGGGGTAAAGTGGTTTACTTGGGAATAGGAATTAGACCTAGGGGAAATTGATACGTATATTTATATTACAATTGAATTAATTACTGGTGATACAAGTACAGGTATGAATCCACTTGAAGAAAAGGTTCTTCTAGGCGAACTGTGATACGGTACATGTGCTTGGAACAATGTTCAGTACAGCTCACACAACCACTTTGCGAAAGAGAGAAAGACCACGATTAATTCTAATGCTGGCAGCATCCACAAGATGAAAATTTTTTTCAGTGGCCTAGTTCAGCTGAAGTCTGGTGGACGATCTGGCTCAAGTTGATATAAACTTAAAGTGGTTCCAGCACAAACAAGATGATGGCTGTGCATAAGTGAAACAATTTCCAGTATTTGGTAATTAGGAAATATACTTTAGGTAAAACAGTAGCCAGTAGGCAGAAGGGTGATGGAGAAGATTACCTGTTCAAAAGGGGGGGAAATTGAGAGACAAGATCATGAAGCTTGAAAGCAGATTGACTTAGGGAGAGACGTGCGAGAGGGAGACAAGAACAAAAGTGGGTTAGGCCTAACACATGATAGAATATGCTCTTACCTAAGACATTAATTCCAGAATTAACCCTTCTGCACTGTTTGGGGTCTTTTTAGAGATTGAAGCTTCTTACTCCTTGACTTTTCCTGGCTTTAGAGGTTGTTTTATTATGTTGCCTAAGTCCTTGTAAAATTTTTCGCAGTAGTTAATTCGCAGACCCCCCCAAAAAAATCACATCTAATCTGTTAGCGTTAAAATGACCCTTACCTACTTTTTGCTATTATTTGTTCCAAGTTTTTCACAAACTGCATCAAAGATGGTATAATTATTAGTGAAAAGGAAGAAAAGAAACCTGACATCATTAAATTTTACAATTCAACTAAAGGAGGAGTTGATAATTTAGACAAACTTGTTGCAAGTTATAGGTCAATGCGTCAGACAAAAAGATGGCCTATGGCCTTGTTTGATAACATAGTGGATGTGTCTGCCTACAATTCTTTTGTCCTTTGGAATATAATGCAACCTAACTGGAAGGGAAAAGCTACCTTCAAGAGAAGAATTTTTCTTCATGAACTTGGATTGTCTTCAAGGGTATCATTACCTAGGACGCCAAATGCACGGCGATCTGCTGAAACTGCAAGACTATCTATAGAATATGATAATTCTCAGTCTCAGGGAAGAGCTACAGTAACCACAGTATGTACGGTCTGCCGAAAAACTGCGTGAAAGTGGCATGCTGTTGTAAAGTTCAAGTGCAATAATTGCAACAAATTCCTAATCCTTCAATAAGGAATGGGTGGGTTGGGAGGGTTAGGTTTGGGGTCTGAATGACAGTCACTTCCACGTAGTAGAACCCACTGGGCTGCAAGGTAACTCAATTATTGTACTTTGTATGGGCAGAGAACTGTCAGAAATTTTTTTTTTTATGAGACGGGTCATTTTGACCCGGAACAGTTAGATGGTACAATGCTGATGAATTACTGCAATTGTAAACTGACTATAATACTAACCATTCTAAATCTCAAAAAGGATATACAAAAGAATGATATTGTTATATGTTCTTACAAAGTTATAGCAAAGTAATAGCAATTTGCCAAAAAACTACACGTAAGCTCCATGGTGTCACAATATTCAACTGCAATAATTTCAACTAAAAGCTATTCTTCAATAGAATAGGGTGGCTAACAGTGATAGAATTGAAGTCTGAATGATAACTTTCTTGCAGTGTACGCCGGACAAGCAAAGTAATAAAAAAAGTAGTTTGTTGGCAAGAATTGTCTAAGTTTATAAGACGGGTCATTTTGACCCGAAACATAGATGTTACAAATTTTTAACAGACCACAAGGATTAACTGAAATGGTGGTGCAGACTTCCAAGTTATCTATACCAGGCGGGATAAGCATTTGTCTGGCTTCTTGTGCCCTAAATGGAATATAGCTGAGTTCTACAATACATGATGCCTTTTGTTGTCCAAGTGAGAAACAGTAAGATGGATAGACACTTCCAATGTCATCAAAGGTTAATAAAAGAGCGAACCTGGAAATTTTGCAGGTTGTGTTCAGGCAGGCTTGTCTCTGTTTGCCAAGTAGGGTTCTCCTGAAACGTTTCAGCCCTGCAGTAACAGTTCATAGATAAAAAGGGAGAAATTAAGGTCAGTATTTGGCTACTTGGGATTTCTCAGTTCTTAGCAGATGAATGAGAGCTGCACTGGCTGGATGGTTCTTTTTAAAAAATTGGAGGAACCCATCACTAATATAGCTCCAGAACGACAAAAAACTTGATATTCATAACAATATATCACACACCTTCGTCTACAAAGTTCCTGTAGGATTCCACGAGTGAGATACAAATTAGTAATGCCGTGGACCTCAAAAGACCAGTGTCCAGTTCCATGTTGAGTTAGAAAATTATTTCTGTGAAATGCATTTCCATGTGATCATTTATATATATTATATATATATATATATATGTGTGTGTGTGTGTGTGTGTGTGTGTGTGTGTGTGTGTGTATTTATATATATATATATATATATATATATATATATATATATATATATATATATATATGTGTGTGTGTGTGTGTGTGTGTGTGTGTGTGTGTGTGTATGTGTAGCGGGCCGAATTGCCGGGCGAGATAGGAGGGGGTCACTAGAGCTAATATCCAAAATGGTAGGCCAGGGCAGGCCTTATTTATACCTGGTCATTAAGAATCTGGTAGCAACTGGTTCCGGCTGGATTAATTCTCCTCGGGTCCTTTCATCATCAATACTATTCCTCGTAACTACCTAAAATGCTAGTTATGCATATATACATTATGAAATAAATTTAGATGAGAAAACTCTTAGAAATATAGGTACAATTACTAAAATTCAGTAGAAATTAAACATAAAAACAGATTCATAAATTCTAAAACCGGAGTGATTCCACAGACCTTTCATTCTATCACATAGAGAGGGTTTTGTTTTCTAAGGTACATACATATAGAGAGGGACTCAGTCACTCCCAGCTTCATTTCGTTGGAGAGTTACTGAGACTCGCAGCTCTTGTTTTGCGTCGTCCTTCAGTCAGACGAAAGAAAAGTGTAAGAAGCTG
>NC_087220.1:32857047-32887047 GCF_015104395.2 Macrobrachium nipponense | reverse complement strand
ATATATATATATATATATATATATATATATATATATATATATTATATATATATATATATATATATATATATATCAATACTATATGCATATATATATACAGTACATCTGTGAATCAGCTTATTCCTATTAACTTTTGAAGTTTTTCCACCTGAAGGTAATTCTGTTGCAAAGGGACAAATGAACGATAGTCTTTTCCTGAGTTAGACTGTTTATCTTCTCCAGCTGATTATGAATTGCAGAATGTTTGTTGTTTATGGTTTGTTCTGTTGACAAGGCTCTACCTTTGACGTCTTTGTCTTATTTCACCACCATACTGATATGTGCTTTATGGAGAACGATATAAAAACTTTTTATCGTTGCGTCTGATGACTTACATTCCCTCCATATTTATATAGAAGAAAATCGTATCACTATTTATCAATTATATATGTATTCGTTTCTTTATTCACTTGCTCCTGATTGCCTTGGATGCCAGAGCGGGAGTACAGTTTAAAGTTAAATTCATAAACAGCGATGATTAGAATAGATTGAAGTAGGAATTCTTTGATAAGTTTGTTTGCATATCTCTCTCTTCTCTCTCTCCCTCGTCTCTCTGTCTCTCTTCTCTCTCTCTCTCTCTCGCTTTTCTCTCTCTCTCTCTCTCTCTTTTTCTACAGGTAAATGAAATAAAAAGATTGGCTCAGCCTATATTTATATTGAATCAAGCTTACAGAGTTTTGTGCTCCCTGGAATATTTAACCAATTTTATTTTTACTCGGGATGGCATCTAATTTTCGTGTCCCTGGGACTACTTTCACTTTGTTTATAATTGAATTTAACGTCTATCCTTTGATCGCTTCCATGCACGTTTTTCCAAGAGAGAGAGAGAGAGAGAGAGAGAGAGAGAGAGAGAGAGAGAGATACGCTTCGTTATACAGAAAAATGCAAAATAATGATTGTCATTATCCTAAGCTGAATGAAATTGGAGGAAGGCCCCTCTCGCCTTCCGATCTACACACTCTTTATCTCTCTCTCTCTCTCTCTCTCTCGCTCTCTCGTCTCTCTCTCTTCCTCCCTGGTCTCTCTCTCTCTCTCATCTCTCTCTCTTGTGCAGACACATTTTAACTCGAAATAAGAAATTTGGAGAAAAAACAGCTGTAATTACAAAAAAATAATTGCTAAAAACGAGCCCTAGAAAATGAAAGCTAAACTTTTGTTATTTCCTGATGCTTAGGCTATGAGATGACGATAGTTTTTTATTTTCTATAGAGAGAATGAAGTTCTGAAAATACAGGTTGTCTTTCTGTATGCTTTAGTGATATATACATTTAAAATATCCTTGCGTTAATAAGCTTTCCGGAGAACTGTCAAGAGAGAAAACTTTATTTTTGGTTTAGAATCTCTGTCTCTGGTAACCCGCTGATGTAAGTTGTACATCATTACGAAACTTTCGAGGAATAGCGGATATAGTTATCTCTGCGTCTCTTCCACGATCAGTTGATTTCTCAATAAATCACATGACTTCCTGTCTTGCTTTCTTTCTGTCACTCACCTCTCACTGTTATATACTTAATCCCAATCCTCGATATCCTGTTGCTTTCCTGTCCCTCGCCCATTTACCCTCTCTCTTCCTTGCTTGTTAGTGGATTGCTGATTCTAACCCACAGCTGCTTCCTGATATTACTTCAGAAAAATTGCTTCTATTTTTTCGACGACAGATATTGCAGACGTTGAGAAGAGCCAGAGGAGAACAGCTTAAGAGTTGTGAGGCTTAAATTAGTCAGGAAAGATCTTTCATGATGAAATGAAGAAGTCTGATTTCATCTTCGATATCCTGGCTCTCTCTCTCTCTCTCTCTCTCTCTCTCTCTCTCTCTCTGACATCTCCACACTCACTCAAGCTAATATGAATATTCCTGAGAGGACGACGGAACCACCAATTTTCAGGATTTCCTCCTAGCTTGACTGCGTCTGTGTGTGAGTGTGTGTGTGGTGAGAGAGAGAAGAGAGAGAGAGAGAGAGAGAGAGAGAGAGAGAGAAAGAGGCTATCCATGTTTCAGGTCAGGAGGGCTTGTACATTGCATATTTTTTTGCAATTATTGTTAAGCACAGTCCTCTGAACCTCTTACTAGTTATCCTAACCGCCTGTTTCTTTGGTCACAGAAGTGTTTCGATATTTAGAGTAAAGATTTGCCAACTTTCTTGGAGTTACAGAGTCCGTTGCCTATTTAGTAGCTAAGACAAACTATTCATGGCCTGAAATGATCGGCTTGTTTCAAGCTAAATTTGGCGATATTTTGCATTCTATTGCCTCCAAATTCTTTACCCTTCTTTCACTCAGTGTTTTCATGGGTTGGAAGGTGTTAGATGTACATCAAAAGATAAAAATTCAAACACTCTCCATCTCCCCAAAATACCCAAACTAATCATTAAAAGATCTTGAGGCAGACCCTTCCGATCCATGAGGCACTATTTATACCGAATCTTCATTGTATCCCCAACTAATAATCATTTGATTCTTCATCTACCATTCATCCGGTAACAGGCGGTATGATGTCCACGCGTTCATTTTATGTGACCCATTCGGACACAGCATGTATGTTGAAATGATGTTGATTGTAGAAAGATGTTGACTTTTCTTGTATCCACTGTTGTTATGTATATCATACTTCCATTTCTTGGGGACTAGTTTTCTTTTCTTATCTTCATTATTTTTTTTTTACGACGAATGAAATTATAATGAGAGGACTGTCTTTCTTTTCCCCTCACTCCTTGACACCGACTCCCCTCACACAAACCCCGAGAGCCACTCTCTCTCTCTCTCTCTCTCTCTCTCGCTCTCTCTCCCCTCCACTTCAGCCCTCTTCTTTAGGAACTCAACATATAATAATGATGATGATAAGAAAATATATAGCATTTGAATGTGACGAAATGTTTCAGATTCACGTAAATGTAAAACAAAACAAAACAAAAATTTCTAAAGGTAGCTGCATTTATATCATATAATCACCTGAAGCGCAGCATGCAACTCTATGAGGTCGCTTTAAAATTGTATTAAATATCAGGCCATAACATTCTCTCTCTCTCTCTCTCTCTCTCTCTCTCTCTCTCTCTCTCTCTCTCTCTCTCTCTACTTCGATGCAATATCAGTTTCGACTCATTGGATTCATTGAGTGACAGCAGAAAATTATTTCCTCGAAAGGAGTAATTTCAATTGAAGAGAAGCCAACAGCATTGGTACAGCCAACCCTGGATGATCAAGCAGGGATGAACACATCCACGCAAGAGGCTTCCCAAAAGGTCTCATCTGCTATAATTGTACCTACGCAGTTCGGTCTTACCTAAAGCCCCCTACACTGTCGCAGAACAGCCTCTGCAGAATGAACGCTGCTCTCAGACATCATCTTGCGCTAGACTTCCTTCTCCAGAGACTGCGCTTCATTGAGCTCACTTTTCTTTCCTTCGCTCAGTAATCTTTAACTTAATTTTTTTATTCCAACCTTATTATATTCTTCTTCTTTCCTCATTTTTTCCTTGTCTCCCAATCGGGGCTTTTATTTAGTGAAGTTTTTCCCACAGGAAGAAGAGCATTTATCTCTAGGTTTTAGAACATACGTTTTCCTTCCTTCCATGGGATCTCAGACCTTGAGCACTTCATATCTCTCTCAATGAAGGTCTCCCAAGAGACGTTATTACTTCACCTTCCTCTTCATTCTGGTTTTATTCTACTTTACCGTCTTTGACAGCACTTTATCTACGGACATCTAAGGCATATTTAATGCTTTTTTTCCTTTCATCGTCGTTTAAAAGAACTTCATTAGAAATTCTGCTTGAAAAATTCTTTTAGGATTCAAATTGCATTTCCAAGCAAAGGTACCAGAAGGGTGGAAGGAATCTCTGCCTGGATGAAGGACTAAAGAATTTCATCGTCATTTTCAACTATACTTTTCCTTCGAACCTCAAAACAGCAATAATTCAGAGATGTAAGGTGAGTGCTTGTGTATTTTCAACACAAACATTCTTTAAGGGACAGGACAGCTTTCAAAAATATTTAATTAATTCGAAAGCATATTTTCTTTTACTTCTAACCTTGAAAAGCCTTCCACTAGGTGTCAATTGGTCCACTGATTTAACAGCTCCTGAAAAACAGAGTGATTCTTCATCCCTTTCCAAGCGATGAGCTGGGACAGATATTTTGCTGCTGGGTTTTATTTCCATTTTTATTCCCATATTACATAGCACAATTCCTATAAATCACAAGCATAATGACAGTCAATATATGCTAACGAGATTAACAAATCAAAACGTAAAGCTCTTTTACTTCAGTCAGTATAAGAAATAACATTCGTATCTTATCAAATGTGACTGACTTCTATTCATGGAAAATTAAATATTCATTGGAGAGAGATGACATTAAAACAAATCGGTCTTACTTTGTTAATAATTTACATTTCCCATTTTCAACAACGTTACTCTTCTTAAATCTTTGTAGTCTGTAAAGTTTGAGAACTTTGTTATCTGAACGCCTTTTGATCCTGCTACGCGATCAGTAGAATCAACTCCGCTCCTTAGAGGAAACAGACTATTCTATTTTAAATAGAAATTATAAACCATCAGATGAGTTTCGTAACTGAGGTCCAGCAATTTTATCTCTTACACATATTTTATTTTCCATTTTTTAGTCCTTTAGGTTGTTAGATTGTCTTTCAACTCGGCCTTCCTTATCTCTTACGAAACATGAGTGACAGGGATCGAAGGACCACCTTCCCCTTAAGAACCTGTACGGCCTTTTTACCGTAAACCTTTTTTACATAAATGTGAATTACCTATGGTTTTCAGTGAGTCTAGAAAGAATTGTGAAAGCCTTGACAGTCCATCGTTTAGTGAAATGCAGTTAGGTTGACATTGTCGTATATATATATATATATATATATATATATATATATATGTGTGTGTGTGTGTGTGTGTGTGTGTGTGTGTGTATTTGTGTGTTTAGGCGATCGCCTTTGTATCATTGACTTCCTTAGTACTGACTTTAAAATATTTTCTCAATTCTGCTTTAAATCTTTCTTCAATCTCTGGATAATAACAAAAAGTCGAAGTGTGATTTCTATTTATTTCACTCCCTCACTAGCTCCAAGAGGACGGCAGTTTTGGATGGGGGGAATGGGATGTTGCTATTATTTTTATTTACAGTTTTTTTACGAGTGAATTCTAATCATTACTGGAAACGGGTTAATTTTCAACGCTGTTGAAATGCTAATATTTCCGTAAGTATCGAAAAGTTAAAGTTAAGTATATCTTAGTTTTACCAGACCACTGAGCTGATTAACAGCTCTCCCCTAGGGCTGGCCCGAAGGATTAGATATTTTAACGTGGCTAGGAACCAATTGGTCACCTAGCAAAGGGGCCTACAGCTTATTGTGGGATCCGAACCACACTTATTCGAGAAATGAATTTCTATCACCAGAAATAAATTCTTGATTCCGCGTTGGCAGAGCCGGGATTCGAACTTCGGACCACCGGATTGGCAGCCGAGTGCGAAAACCACTCGTCCAGCTAGGAACTCGTAAGTATCTTAAGTATCGAAGATGGAAAAAAAAAAAATTGGGTGGTACACATAAAACATTGCATCTTTAAATTTCATCCCACATAAGATCTATTTTTGAAATATCATAAATTCCCATTTAAATGATGTTTTAATTATTGCACTATATTTCTCTCAAAATTGATTATTTCAGCACTAAATTCGTCAGTTTTCTTGAATACTACGCTTAATTAAACTATATCCTCTCACCTGTGATATAAAGATACATTTCTCATTGTTTTGTTTATCACATTTTTAGCAGTTTGGTGTTGGAAGACTATTTGAAATGCAATTAACAGTAACGTTTATGTAGCAGAGAAGTTCCAAGATACCTAGCTAACCCCTTGGTTTACTTTATATTTACATATGTTATTACATAGCGTAACTACATTACTGTATTATTTTGACATTCTACTTCTACTTCTTACATTGCTAGTAAAATGATTAATTTCTTCCTTTGTAGCACTTTGGTTGGGCTTGACCCTGTCTTCTGTCCCTGGGACCGTGAGAGGATACGGCCCTATCTCCTTACGTCTGGACGTATAGCATGTGTTTGTTTGTTTTGATACACAGTTTCTGTTACTATCATGTCGCGATAAGTATTGCATTTGTGTTTTATTATGGCGATGTCTATTAGTCCTTGTGAGGATGGTTTTGTCGTGCTTGTCTGAATAGCGTTGGAAGATGGCGCCTGTGTTTCCGTGAGCAATTAATCTTTGTCTAAGTGTAATTGATGTTCTGCCGATGTAGCTTTCACTGGAATGTCTGCATTCCTCCTCGGGCCAAATAAATTTATAAACCTATATTGATAGGGATCTCCTTCGGTGTGGGTCTACGGGTGTTTTTTTTTTCTTTATTATTAAAGGGGATGTCAATGGGTTGAGCTTGCAATACACCAGTATGTTTATGTTGTGTAGGGGGCTCGTGGATGTTGCTGTTGTTGTATTCATTGTTAAAATTAGTCTGGTAATATATTACTATCTGTTTTACTATTTCCTTGCTATGTTGATTGGTTTCGTTGTTTTGTTGGTAGAAGCGATTAAAAAACTTGCGTATTTGAGATAGACACATCTGACAATCAGTGTATTTTTAATTCTACTATTGGAAAACGGTCTGGTTGAGATCCAGAGCCAATTGGGATCTAATGACTGAAGCTCGTCAGACACTGGATATTTCAGATACTATATTAGATCCTTATCCCAAAATGAAATGAAATGAAATGGTAATGGCTGTCGTAATTAAATATGTCCCTATAAAGGTTATCAAATTTAGGACAAATGACCAACCATTGCTTGATGATACATGTATACGCACATGCCATGATAAATAGATCAAATTCATTGTATGGATAAAAAATCATTCAAATGAAAATTACACATATGAGTTTTGCCAAGCTGCGAATAGAACTTACCATACAGCCAAGAGAAATTACAATCATTTTTTGTGTTAGAAAACTTGAAGAAATCAGTCAGCTTCATCCGTGGTGGACCTAATTGGGATCATATATCTTTGGCCATAGCTACAAGCTTTAGAAGTTAAGCAATCAGCTGAGGATGTCCCTCTCTCTGATACTTGTCATCCTAAACATCTTACGAAATTTGCATTTTAATCCAGGGATGTTGAGAAAATTCTGGATAATCGTGATAGCTGGGGTGGAGAAGACCCTGATGATTTCTTCCCTTTGTTTTTTAGAAAAAGTTTCTAGAGTGTTCTCTACCAAGTTTAGTAGATAATATAGATTTTATGTAAACTTGGTATTTTTGCAGACGATTGTAAGCTTAGTAATAGAAAGCCTGCTCCAAAGAATGGCATATCTGTAGACTGCAGTAACTACAGGCCAATCTCTATTCTCCTTGTGCTCTCCAAAGTTCCAAAAAACTTATTTTTATGCCACTATATAAGTATGCAGGATCTAAAGCATTGCTAGCTGGCAGTCAGATAGGTAACCTATAATGCTGTTTTAGACTTGACATGCCATTTGCAATGGAGCCTTGATAAGGGTTTTGAGTGCAGAGTAATTCAGATAGATTTTAGTTCTGCTTTCGATTTATTAAATCACATGGGATGTCAGAATCTTGGAGTGGGTAGATATGTTTTAGGATTACTTCAAAATTTCATTACAGGTAGGGAGTAGTGAGTTTCTGTAAACGGGATTATTAGTGAACAAAGACCTATTGTGTCTGGAGTCCACAGGGCAGTGTTCTTGGTCCACTGTTATTTTTAGTGTATACAAGTGACATGGTTGAACACTGACAGATGGTCTCTAGTTTGTCACAGCGTTAGCTCCCACGAAGACAAAGCGAGCTCCTGAAATATAGATACATCAGTTTTAGGTGGTGCAATGTCGAAGGTTGCTGCCTAAGCAAAGATAGGCCATGATTTGTGTCCGTGCATGAGCGGAAGCAAGGATCTAGTTTTGGGTAGATTTTAATGAGTGCGACTCTTCATTGTATATGATCATGCATCTGTTCCAGTGCAATGAACTTGTAACGAATCAGTAATATTATATCCAGGGGAGTGTCTTGTGAGAAAGTTCGTTCTTGTGTATGTGCGATCTGTTCCCACCCTACATAATGGGAGGGTAAGATAAGTAGGGAGGAGAAGCAGCCCAAGTCTGTGAAGCGGCCTTGTTTTTGGAATGGCAGTATATATTTTGTTGTGTTTAGTTAAGTGCTGGTGCTCACAGCTGAAATGGGTAAGCGTACTTTTAAGCCCAAGTGAGGCTTTGTATTTTTGTATTTTGAACCTTTGTTTCATAGATGTTCTTTTTCATATGACTTTTTGATTTATGTCATTTTGTTTTATTTGCATTTTATCTATGTGTGGTTGCTTTCCTTTCTGATTTTCTAACAGACGTTTCTTGTAACCTGGAGTTTCCCCTAATGGAGTGGTGTTAATCATAGACAGTTTTATGACTTTTCTAGTTGCCGATTTTTTTGTATTGTACAGTTATTGTACAGAAAGGGATGGACAGGTTTGGTTCAATCCCCGGGGTTATTTGGGTTTCCTGCTTGAATTATAACAGTGGTGCATTGTTGAGTTTTTCATTTCGGTTGTGTTTAGAAACTAAAGTTTCGGATTTTTTCAGCTAATTCAGTTAAACATTTGTTCTTAGAGAATTTGACTGGTTCAGTCAACTATTTTGTTCTTTGAGAATTTTATTTATTTAGTTAATTCTTTTATTCTTCAATATATCCATTTTTGAAATTCACGAGTCTGATTTCGCTACCTGAGATAATTGTGAAAATATGTTGCACAGAGGTCGGTTGGTTGGTTGAGAGTGAGAAGTTGGTTGACAGAAAGAGAGAAGCTGAGAGAGAGAGAGAGAGAGAGAGAGAGAGAGAGAGAGAGAGAGAGAGAGAGAGAGAGAGAGAGAGTTGATAGTGCCCTGCTCTGGGTACGTTACTAAAAATATGTCCCTGAAAGAGGTAAGTCAATACCCCTTTAGGACTATTAACATATATATATATAATATATATATATATATATAGATATATATATATATATATATTATATATATTATATATATATATATAAATTATCATATCAAGTATAAAAAGCCCATTAAAACACTCCAGTTTAAAGCTAAGGAGCATATTCTGGTGGACTTGCTTCCACTCTTATCAAGCAGTGAATGACAAAAGGAGTTGTGTTAAAGAAATATATCGTGAGAGATATGCCATTAGGTGATGGCTAGGGTCACTGCTAAGCCGACGTTGGTTCTGTTAATTGTCTTTATATGCTTCATTGTTCTCTTAAGGAAGATATTATCTATATGGCCAGAGTCCCACAAGCTCCATTGGAAAGGGTTTATAATCACTGTTTTCAAAATACTACATATATAAGTTTGCTAACACAGGACTAACCGGGCTCCCCATACTACAACCGAATGTTCGATTTTAAAAGTTATCACCAAAGGAAAAGACTTTAAAGAAAAGTGAAATTTTAAATGATACAACTACCTATGAGAAATTACCAAACCCCGAGCCATAATGTCCCAAAAGATTTCTTCAGGAAAATCAGAAACATCAGTAAAAGCAAGAAAAATATAGAAATCTTGGAAAAGTAAATAATCCCAAACTACCTTATTTCTATGGCCTCCCCAAAACTCACAAAGATAACATTCCCTTCCGTCCCATAATTTCGTGTGCTGGAGATTTTAACCACAGAATCTCTAAATGGTTAGCCGAGTTGCTCTCCCACTTTTTAGGAGCTTTTTCCTCTAGCCATATAAAAGACACAGAAGACTTTTGCAACAAATTTAGGCCGGCAAATATCACCATACATAACGTAAAACTTCTCAGCCTAGACGTAGACTCCCTTTTTACAAAAGATGTATTAACATTCCTCAGATGTAAACTTGAGCCATTTGCTGACCACTTCTCCATATAATTGAATAAAATAATACAACTTGTAGTGCTCTGCATCACTAATAACGTCTTTTCTTTTTATGATAACTTTTACAGTCAAAAATTCAGTTGTAGTCTGGGGAGCGTAAGTAATATGGAGAAAGAAACTTCTAAGAACATTCTCAACTTGCCTTATTTTAACGGTTTTGAAACAATAAAATCATTGTTAAAATCTTTTAAGGTCAACCTCGTTTTTTCCTATGATAGCATACTAAAAGGAATGTTAATAAAAAATGGTCCCAGGGAAAGCAACAACATAATATATAAAATTCCATGTATGGACTGCCATTCCTTTTATGTTGGTCAGTTTAGCAAGGGTTTTGAAGTACAACTCAAATAGCATAAATATTCTGTCAAAAGTGGGCAAACATCCAATGCAATATTCATTCATTTAAGTGAAAACAACCACCGGATAAATTAGATTGGCAGTTCAGTGATTGCAAGATCAAAAGATGTTTTATCACGAAATCTTTTAGAATCTGCCATTATATATCTTACTATGCAATGCGTTAGTAAGTCTCGCAATGAACTTTTTCTCTCTCTTGTATGGGCGAGACATATAGACCTCACAGGCTAAAGTCTTTTTGGACCAGAAGTTCGGCTAGTATCGTAAAAATTCTCTTTGAAAACAAGAAGTAGAGAGAAAGTGGGATTACAATAAAAACTAAAATTTATTTTTACATGATTTAAGACAAAAATTCTTTTAAAGTAAAATATATCATTATAGGACTTACTCGAATTAAATTAAGTATCGTTACTACCTTGAGTGATGTCACAAACTTTCCATTTCAAGATTTAAGCTACTTACAATTCTACAAACTCTCTTTTGACATATCGAGAGATATATGAGTTAATTTACTAGTAATATTAGATAGTTCTCAATACAAAAACCTCTCTAACTACTTATATGAAATGAAAGGTTTCAAACGTATGTGAAACGTTTTATGCTTGCGAAAGATGATGCAATCCTTCCACGTGATTACTCGGTAAAGACTTATTAAAAAAAAAAAAAAAAAACGGAACCACGCAGCCCCAACTGGTGACAGATATCTTCCTGCTTTGAACAAACAATGCTAATTCTTTTCTTCTACATTCTACGTTATCTTAACTTTTTAAACTATGTTATGCAAAATCTGAACATACGTCATCAGAACATACTAACTCCAAGCTAAATAAGGAATCTGAAAATATTGCAAACAATTTCACAACTCTTCATACAGTTAAAGAGGGGATGATAAGCATTTCGAAAGTAACAGCATATAAGAATGTATATACATATATAATATTATAATAATATATATATATATATCTATATAGATATATTATATAATATATATATATATATATATAATAATTGTATACAACGAGCTACAAATGTCCTTCAATATCTAATTCACTCTATCACGGAACTAATATATTTTCATATATGTTAACCGAATGGGATTTTTAGTCGATAAGAGATTTGTCGGTATAAAATCCACGGTAATGTGGAAAATGACAAACATGACACACATACACACCTATATATACACACACACACACATATATATATATATATATATATATATATATATATATATATATATATATATATATATACATATATATATTTGTCGAGGAATGCTGTGCTGCCATCTCTTGTTTATATTTTCACTCCATGGACTAAAGAAGTTATTTCTTTATTTGGTTGTCCTTGTTTTTGTCGAGGAATGCTGTGCTGCCATCTCTTGTGTATCTTTTCACTCCATGGACTAAAGAAGTTATTTGTTTATTTGGTTGTCCTTGTTTGATTTTGTTTTCTTAACATGGAGAGTCCCCGGCATTTCTCTAATCACTACCTGACACCTAGCCACCCGTAACAGTAAGTACTGAAAAGACTCTTATATAAATGTTCTATGTATTAGTGTCTTATATAATGTCGTGTGTTAAAAAGTGATTCAGTGTTTTATAATGTATACTGTATAACTAATGAAGATTGTTTGTGTATTGGAAATGTCATATGTTAACCTGTGAGTGTTTAAAGTTTATAGAGTATAACAAGGTTTTACTTCATTGTGCATTTTCTGCATTCAAGAACATAATTATATTATAGTGTTATATAGCTGTAAATGTTTGTATTTTGCAGAACTCCTTTGACCTTGGTCAGTCTTCTCCATTCTTGATCCTAGACTCTAGACTATTGGTCCTTGGATCTTATTTCATCTTAAGACGCTCCTGATTCTTCGTCAGATTGTAATCACGTGCAGTACTTTTCCTGATCCTGATTATACTCGCAAGATCTTCATTAGACATTTATATTATTATATAAGTTCCTGGTGTTATACATGAAGTTTGTTAATTTTGTATGTTTCAGTTTGTAAATATATTTTAAATTTATAGAATTTTTCATGTTATACCTTTATATTAAAAATTAAACAAGGAAACTTAAAATTGAACAATCATATATATTTTTAAAAGAACCAGAGTTCATGGAATCTTAAATATATAAAAACCATAACTCGACAATTGGCGCAGTGAGTAGGATGATTTGTTCATGAATTTAATTTTTTCTGTTTTCTATTTGATTTTGTACCAGGAATTGATGAGAGAAGTGTCGGACTTGGACCCCAGGTGTGTGTTGGTTTCAAATTGAGTCTTGTTTATCTTCCCTTTTTGATTCTATGGAAGTAAGGTAAGACCTTGAAATTGTTAAAAAGGAGTTTGTTATGGAAATTTATGGCTGGTGGTATGTCGCTGTCCTGTTGTTGACTTAAAATTTTTGTAAGTTTTGCAATGCGTTTTTGTATAGAGCGTTAATTAGATGTTAAGTATCTTGATTATATGCTTACAATAACTTTTGCATTCTTATTAGTATACGGGCATTAATTAGAGGTTGAGTATCTGATTAAATGCTTAATTTTTGTGTGCATTCTTAAACTTATATAAAGTTTGCGCGATTTGTTTACAGCAATACATTATGAATTAGTTTTGTGATTCAGTGTTTGCTAACAATGTAACTGCGTTATTGTTATAATGGGCTTGCTTTAAGTGACTTGTTCTTAGCAGTCTGTCGAATAATTTATGCGTGGGTCAAAGTTTAACTTCGCATTCATTAGGTAGTGTTTACATTTTACGATGATTGATTATTCACGTAGAGTGTAATTTTCTAGTTGTCGTTCACTTGTTTCAAGGGAATGTTACTTGGATGTATTTTGTACGTTTAGTTAAAGTGTACTGAATTTTAATTTTCATTATGGATGTTAAACCGTTAATTGACAGTGCAATTAAACAAGGCCTTACTGGTACTCAAATTGATGAATTTGTACAGAAACAGTTAAAGCTTCAGATAGAATATGACGAGGTCCGAAAGAAAGCAGACGAAGAAAGAGAAGAAAGAGTCGCAAAGCGTGAGTTAGATAAACTAGAGAGAGCGAGAGAGAGTAGACGAGGAGAGAGAGAGAGAAAGAAAACATGAATTAGAAGTACTTAAATTGAAATCTAGTCCTGATTACACTCCAGATCATAATCCCATTGTTGATCCCTTAAGGTCTTCTTTGCCTAAAATTCCACCATTTGACGAGACCGTAGACGAAATAGACTTGTACATAGATCGCTTTGAGAGATTAGCGAAATTTTACAAATGGAAAGAAGAAAATTATTTAATGTTATTGGGAACTCTATTGCGTGGTAGAGCTTTGAAAGTTTATTGTAGCTTGTCCGCGATATTGTCAATAATTTGTTGCACTTAAGAAAGCTCTGCTTAAGCTTTTCACATTAATTCTAATGTATATATCGAAGGAAGTTTAGAGATTCTATTATTGATACTGACGAAAGTTTTGTTCAGTTCAATTGTAAATTGGGACAATATTTTGATAAGTGGTTAGAACTAGCAAATGTAGAGAAAAATGAATCTGTCAGAGATTTTATGATTTTTGATCAAATGTTATCTAGTTGTTCTAATGATCTTCGTTCATTTTTTGCTAGAACAGTCATTTCAGAATTCGTGTCAACTTGCTGAGAGTGCAGATAGATATCTAGTTGCTCATGGTATGAAGAAATGCCGTAAGAGTAATGATAAAATTCACTCTAAACCTCATGCTAAACCTCTTGCTGATAAAAATTCAATTTCTCCTAAAGTTTCGAATTCGGTAACTACATCTGATTCTATGAATGTTAAATGTCATCATTGTGGTGAAGTTGGTCATATTCGTCCTAATTGCTCTGTGTACAAATTAAATAAGAAATCTGATAAAGTAGTGCCTAAAATAGGTGTCGTACTTGGCCGTGAAAGAAAAATTGCATAATTGTGTAACTGATACCGATGGAAAGATTTTTGATCAGTCAGTTGAGATAGTTTTTGATACTGGGTGCAATACCGTGGTTGTTAGAGATACATTAGTACCTTTAAATTACCCTCGTGGCAGGAAAGTGAAAGTTTATGACTATCTTGGTAGACCTTTGTACCTAAATACAGTGCATACAATTGTTGAGTCTAAATTCTTTTCTGGTGAAGTTAAAGCTATTGTTGCCCCCATACGTTGCGCAGATGTCATTATTGGTCTTATACCTGGACTTAAACATAATGTTGATGCAGGTTTAAGTTTAATTCATGGTGATGAGTTTGCTTCTGATCGTAACGTTAACGTTAATGTTGTAACGAGAGCAAAAGCTAAGAGTAAAGTAAATGAACGTCCTATGTCTAGTAATCTTGAATCTTTGGATAAGGAATATGGTCTTAATTCTGATGAATTTAGGAAGTATCAAAATGAATGTCCTTCACTTGCTAGTATTCGTAAGTTGTTTGATAACGAAGAAAGTGTAACCTTAAAATGTCGGACAGTAAGTACGTAATATTGGAGGTTTAATATATCGTAAATGTGCATTGAAAGTAGTAAACCTGAAGAATGGTGGGAAAATTACAGTTAGTTGTGCCAGCTCAGCTACCGTAATAATACTCATGAACAGTTAGCACAAGAATCTTTATTGGCGGGACACTTTTCATCTCGTAAGACTATAGATAAGATCATGCAGAAATTCTATTGGCCGAGGGCAAGCTTAGATATACATAGATTCTGTAAATCTTGTCATTCGTGTTCAAAGTTCAGCAGTAAACCAAAGAAAGTACCTTTAGTGCCAATGCCCATTGTGAATGAACCTTTTTCACGTATTGCTATTGATCTAATTGGTCCTATCACTCCTTCTACTAAGAAAGGTCATAGTATATTCTTACGGTGATAGATATGGCTACTCGATATCCCGAAGCAGTTGCTTTACGCAATATTGATACAGTTTCTGTAGCTGAGGCATTAATGGAGATATTTTGTAGAGTTGGTATACCCAAAGAAATCCTTAGTGATCGTTGGCACTCAATTCAAGTCTGATCTTATGTCTGAAATTAATAAACTATTATGTATCAAAGCCATTTACACAAGTCCTTATCATGCATCTTGTAACGGAATGGTTGAACGTATGAATGGAACTTTGAAAAATATGCCTCAAGAAAAATTTGTATTGATAACCCGAATGAATGGGATAAATATATTAATGTTGCCTTATTTGCATATCGTGAAATTCCAAATGATAGTTTAAAGTTCAGTCCTTTGAATGCTGTATGGTCGAAATGTAAGAGGTCCATTATCTATTTTACAGGAATTGGTATCTAATAACAGTATTGATGGAGAATTAACTACTAGTTATCAGTACATAATTAACCTTAGAGATAAATTGCAGAGCATGGCTGAAGTTGCAGTAAATAATGCCAAGGTTAGTGCCAAGAAATATAAAGAGTATTTTGATAAGAAAACCTCCTCTCGGAAATTCAAGGTTAATGATGAAGTTTTGGTTATGCTTCCAAATAGTTCAAATAAATTCCTTATGCAATGGAAAGGTCCATATGTAATCACTGATGTTCATTCTAATGGTGGTTGATTACTATGTCAAAGTAGGAAATAGATTAAAGTATATCATGCAAATATGCTTAAAACTTATCATAGAAGAACTAAGATTAGTGTAATTCAACAAGAAATAAATGATCTTGTAAATTCATCAAATTTGTTTTCAGCACTTCAAGCTGAAGTACAGCCTTGTTCATTGCCGTTACTGACGATAATTGTAGTGAATTGCCATCAAGAGATGAAAACTCTGGTAATTATAATTTTTGTGAATCTTTGTCATCTGATAAAATTAATGATCTTGAATGTTTATTGAAGTCATTTACAGACGTTCATGAGTGATACTCCTGTCGTACTAAAACTATTTCTCATAATGTAAAATTGCAAAGTGAGGAACCAATCAGAGCTAAGAATTACCCAATTCCTTTAAGTTTGCTCGATGAATTTAACAAGGAGGTAGATAGAATGATTGATATGGATATTATTCAACCTTCAACTTCTGACTATTGTTCACCTGTTGTTATTGTACGAAAACCTAATGGAAGTATACGTTTATGTGTTGATTTTAGAACTCTTAATAAATATTCAGAATTTGATGCAGAACCGATGCCTAGTATAAATGACGATTTACATAAAATGAATGGCGCTAAATATTTACTGAATTAGACCTGTATAAGGGGTACTGGCAGGTTCCATTAGATCCTAGAGCTATGAAATATACAGCTTTGTTTCTACTAAGTATGGGTTAATGGAATTTAAAGTGATGCCATTTGGTCTTAAAACCGCGTGTGCAACATTCGTAAGATTGATGAGACAAGTATTGTCAGGGTTATCAAATGTATCTTGTTATTTTGATAACATTGTTATTTTCAGTAAATCCTGGAGAGATCATCTTAATCATATTAAATTAGTTCTTTCAAGACTTCGTGACCATGGCCTAACAGCTGGTCCTGATAAATGTTTCTTCGCATTCAGTGAAATAAAGTATCTTGGGTATAAACTAGGAAATAACTGTTTATCGCCTATTAAATCCAGAGTAGATGATATTGTTAATATGCCTGTTCCAACAACAAAGAAGGACTTACGTTCATTTATGGGAACTTTAGGGTATTACAATAGATTTATTCCAAACTTTTCTATTTTGGCTGCCCCGATTAATGATTTATTGAGGAAAAACTGTAGTAATAAATTAAATTGGTCTGATAATCAACTTAAATGTTTCAATGATCTTAAAGCTTATCTTTTAAAATCTCCTATCTTGATGTTGCCTGATGTAGAAAAGAAGTTTTATTTGCGAACAGATGCGTCGTATTATGGTTTGGGTGCTGTTATATTGCAGGATCATGATGGTATGTTTAAACCAGTTTGCTATGCAGGTAGGAAATTAAATAAATCTGAATTGAATTACTCTACTATTGAGAAAGAACTTTTTGCAATTGTTTGGGGAATAGAAAGATTTAAAGAATTTTGTATGGTAGAGAATTTGTTCTTCAAACAGATCATGCACCTCTTAAGTATATTAGCAGTATGAAAAATAAGAATGAGCGCCTTATGCGTTGGGCAATTAAAGTTTGCAACCATATTCTTTCTTTATTGAGTACATAAGAGGGTCTGATAATGTGTGTTCAGATATGATCAGTAGGTGCATATAGCTTTTTGTTTTAAGCATGTCGTTCAAACTTAGTAGGGGGGTTTGTCGAGGAATGCTGTGCTGCCATCTCTTGTTTATATTTTCACTCCATGGACTAAAGAAGTTATTTCTTTATTTGGTTGTCCTTGTTTTTGTCGAGGAATGCTGTGCTGCCATCTCTTGTGTATCTTTTCACTCCATGGACTAAAGAAGTTATTTGTTTATTTGGTTGTCCTTGTTTGATTTTGTTTTCTTAACATGGAGAGTCCCCGGCATTTCTCTAATCACTACCTGACACCTAGCCACCCGTAACAGTAAGTACTGAAAAGACTCCTTATATAAATTGTTCTATGTATTAGTGTCTTATATAATGTCGTGTGTTAAAGTGATTCAGTGTTTATAAGTGTATACTGTATAACTAATGAAGATTGTTTGTGTATTGGAAATGTCATATGTTAACCTGTGAGTGTTTAAAGTTTATAGAGTATAAACAATGGTTTTACTTCATTGTGCATTTTTCTGACATTCAAGAACATAATTATATTATAGTGTTATATAGCTGTAAATGTTTGTATTTCTTTGCAGAACTGTATATATAATAATACTATATGTATATATATACAGTACATCTGTGAATCAGCTTATTCCTATTAACTTTTGACGTTTTTCCACCTGAAGGTAATTCTGTTGCAAAAGGGACAAATGAACGATAGTCTTTTCCTGAGTTAGATTGTTTATCTTCTCCAGCTGATTATGAATTGCAGAATGTTTGTTGTTTATGGTTTGTTCTGTTGACAAGGCTCTACCTTTGACGTCTGTCTTATTTCACCACCATACTGATATGTGCTTTATGGGGATCAATATAAAAAAACTTTTTATCGTTGCGTCTGATGGCTTTCATTCCCTCCATCGAAGAAAATCGTATCACTATTTATCAATTATGTATGTATTCGTTTCTTTATTCACTTGTTCCTGATTGCCTTGGATGCCAGAGCGGGAGTACAGTTTAAAGTTAAATTCATAAACAGCGATGATTACAATAGATTGAAGTAGGAATTCTTTGATAAGCTTGTTTGTGTGTGTCTCTCTCTCTCCTCTCTCTCTCTCTCTCTCTCTCTCTCTCTCTCTTTCTACAGGTAAATGAAATAAAAAGATTGGCTCAGCCTATATTTCATATTGAATCAAGGTTACAGAGTTTTGTGCTCCCTGGAATATTTAACCAATTTTTTTTTTACTCAGGATGGCATCAAATTTTCGTGTCCCTGGGACTAATTTCACTTTGTTTGTAATTGAATTTGACGTCTATCCTTTGATCGCATCCATGCACGTTTTTCCAAGAGAGAGAGAGAGAGAGAGAGAGAGAGAGAGAGAGAGAGAGAGAGAGAGAGCCCTAGAAAATGAAGGCAAAACTTTTGTTACTTCCTGATGCTTAGGCGTTGAGATGCAGATCGTTTTATATTTGCTATTGAGAATATGAAGTTCTGGAAATATAGGTTGTCTTTCTGTATACTTTAGTGATATATTCATTTAAAATATCCTTGCGTTAATAAGCTTTCCGGAGAACTGTCAAGAGAGAAAACTTTATTTTTGGTTTAGAATCTATGTCTCTGCTGACCCGCTGATGTAAATTGTACATCATTACGAAACTTTCGAGGAATAGCGGATATAGTTATCTCTACGTCTCTTCCACGGTCAGTCGATTTCTTAATATATCACATGACTTCCTGTCTTTCTTTCTTTCTGGATGTCTTTGCTAACAGTTATCTACGCCACTCACCTCTCACTGTTATATACTTAATCCCAATCCTCGATATCCTGTTGCTTTCCTGTCCCTCGCCTATTTACCCTCTCTCTGAATGCTTGCTTGCTTGCTTGTTAGTGGATTGCTGATTCCAACCCACAGCTACTTCCTGATATTACTTCAGAAAAATTGCTTCTATTTTTTCGACGACAAATATTGCAGACGTTGAGAAGAGCCAGGGGAGAACAGCTTAAGAGTTGTTAGGCTTTAATTAGTCAAGAAAGATCTTTCATGATGAAATGAAGAAGTCTGATTTCATCTTCGATGTCCTGGTCTCTCTCTCTCTCTCTCTCTCTCTCTCTCTGACATCTCCACACTCACTCAAGCTAATATGAATATTCCTGAGTGGACGACGGAACCACCAATTTGAGGATTTCCTCCTAGCTTGACTGCGTCTGTGTGTGTGTGTGTGAGTGTGTGTGTGTGTGTGTGTGTGTGTGTGTGTGTGTGTGTGTGTGTGAGCCTTACCTTACAGACCTTACATCTTGTTCGGGATGCCCCAGGTCCCTCAGTGTGAGGCACCTCTAATGTCTACCAGAGAGTTGCTAGTACATCTTCCGGTATATTTTGCATCTTCCAATCTTGGATGGTCTGGGGTATTTGTCGAGCTTATTCTTGAACACATCTACGCTCACTCCTGTTATATTCCTCAGATGAGCTGGCAACACATTGAATAGACGCTGCATTATCGATGCTGGTGCGTAGTGGATTAATGTCCTGTGTGCTTTCCTTATTTTTCCTGGTATAGTTTTGGGCACTATTAGCTCCATGATGTTTTCAGCTATTCCTTCTATCTGTTTCCATGCATGAATTGTCATGTATCATTCTCTTCTCCTTTCGAGACTATATAATTTTAAGGATTGTAGTCTTTCCCAGTAGTCAAGGTCCTTAACTTCTTCTATTCTAGCAGTAAAGGACCTTTGTACACTCTCTATTTGTGCAATATCCTTTTGATAGTGTGGTTACCATATCATATTGCAATATTCAAGTGGACTACGAACATATGTTTTATAAAGCATAATCATGTGTTCAGCTTTTCTTGTTTTGAAATGCCATAACAATATTCCCATTTTTGCTTTACATTTTGCCAATAGAATTGCTATTTGATCGTTGCATAACATGTTCCTATTCTATCATCACACCAAGGTCTTTAATTGCTTCCTTATTTGTGATTGTTCTCATTATTAGGTCCCCTATATGCATATAGCTTTCCTTCTCTGTCTCCATAGTTTATTGATTCAAATTTATCAGAGTTAAATACCATCCTATTTACCTCTGCCCATTTATATACTTTGTTAAGGTCTCTTTGTAGCGCGTTCCTATCTTCATCACAAGTAATTTCTCTACTTATTCTTGTGTCATCAGCGAAACTACTCACTACCGAGTCCTTAACATTACTGTCTATGTCTGCAATCATAATAACAAACAGTAATGCAGCTAACACCGATACCTTGTGGCACACCGGAAATTACCTTAGCTTCATCCGATTTCTCATCGTTTGCAATAACTATCTGTTTTCTGTTGTGTAAAAATTCTTTTAACTATCTTCCTACTTTATCCACTAAATTATGTTTTCTAATTTTCTTCGCTAATATATTATGGTCTACCTTGTCAAAAGCTTTTGCAAAGTCTAGATAAACCACATCTGTTTCATTTCCCGCTTTTCTATTTTTTTTGTATATGTTCTCACGGTGGACTAACAGTTGGGTTTGTGTACTTTTTTTTTTCTGGGTACGAAACCATATTGCCTATATTAAAACAGATTATTTTTATTAAATGTTTCATAATATTTTTCTTCATTACCCTTTCATACACTTTCTATATGTGATGTTAGACTCACAGGCCTATAATTACTTGCCTCTAGTCTTGATCCACTTTTGAATGTAGGGGTAATATATGCTAATTTGTGCTCATCATAAATCATGCCTGTATCTACACTTTGGCTTAATAATATTGCAAGTGGCTTTGCGATAGGATGAACTACTTTCTTTAACAAAATAGCAGGAACTCCATCAGGCCCTGCTGCAGCTCCATTTTTAATTTCATTAATAGCCTGCACAATATCAGCTTTATTAATATCTATGTCAGCTAAATATTCACTGGGGATTTTTGTCCCTTACTTCTATATCATTATCTTCATTATCTATTCTAGGGGTGAATTCTCTCTTTATCGTTCTGCCAATATGTTGCAAATTTCCTTTTTTTCATTCGTTAATCTTCCCTTCAATTCTTAGAGGGCCTATTTCTATTCTTCTTTTATTCATATTTTTTGCGTATGAGTATAATAGTTTGGGTTTTGCTTGATATTTACTAAGGTTTTTTCTTCCAAGTCCCGTTTTTCATTTTCCTTTGATTGTATAATCTTTTGTTCTGCATTTTCTATCTTACCTTTTAGTTCTATAACTTTCCATGCATTTTTTTCTTTTGCAAGACCTTTTTTCCACTTTCTGATTTTCGGGAACAAGATCCTTCTGTCTCTTGGTATGCATGACTGATGTTTACTTTTCTTCTTCGGTATATATTTATCCACTATTTTCTCTAATATTTTATATAATATTTGCCATATCCTTCCCACTTTTTCATTTCTTGCTTATCTCTGTTTTCACTTGCTTTGGAATGGACTGTTAATTCTATGACATTATGGTCTGAAATACTCGCATTATAAACTATTATTTCTTTAACATAATTCATCTCGTTCACAAATACTAGGTCTAAAGTATTTTCCTTTCTTGTTGGCAGGTGATTTATTTGTTGAATGTTGTGTTCTAGTAGCATATCTAATTGCTTTTCGAATTGCCTCTTATCTTCTGCACTACTGTTACTCTCTTTTTTATATGTATAAGTACAACCACAACCTCCTCTTCGTTCTTTCCAGTCTACGAAAGGAAAGTTAAAGTCTCCAGATAGGAGAATAGTCCAGTCCTTGTGATTTCTACATATATCATCCAATTTTTCTATTATTAAGACAAACTCTTTAGTATTAGGAGGTCTATATATTACTATGTTCATTAATTTTTCAGATTCAAATTCAACCGCTATTAGTTTACATTCTGAGTTACTATATTTCTCATATATTTTTCCTTGTTTTTTGTTTGTGTGTGTGTGTGTGTGAGAGAGAGAGAGAGAGAGAGAGAGAGAGAGAGAGAGAGAGAGAGAGAGAGAGAGAGAGGCTATCCATGTTTGAGATCAGGAGGGCTTGTACGTTGCATATTTTATTGCAATTATTGTTAAGCACAGTCCTCTGAACCTCTTACTAGTTATCCTAACCGCCTGTTTCTTTAGTCACAGAAGCGTTTCGATATTTAGAGTAAAGATTTGTCAACTTTCTTGGAGTTATAGAGTCCGCTGCCTATTTAGTAGCTAAAACAAACGATTCATGGCCTGAAATGATCGGCTTGTTTCAAGCTAAATTTGGCGATATTTTGCATTCTATTGCCTCCAAATTCTTTACCCTTCTTTCACTCAGTGTTTTCATGGGTTGACAGATATCAGATGTACAAAAGATAGAAATGTCAGTTACTCTAGTCAGTGCAAGGTTTCTGATCCGAGGATTATGTTCAAATAATCTCCATCTCCCCAAAATACCCAAACTAATCATTAAAAGATCTTAAGGCAGACCCTTCTGATCCATGAGGCACTATTTATTCCAAGTGGCCGAATCTTCATTGTATCCCCAACTCATAATCATTTGATTCTTCACCCATTCGGACACGGAATGTATGTTGAAATGATGTTGATTGAAGAAAGATGTTGATTTTTCTTGTATCCACTGTTGTTATGTATATCATACTTCCATTTCTTGGGGACTGGTTTTCTTTCTTATTTTTATTAGTTTTTTTTTTTTTTTAACGACGAATGAACATAAAGGCAAAGGAATTATAAGGAGAGGACTGTCTTCCCCCTCACTCCTTGACACCGACTCCCCTCACACAAACCCCGAGAGCCACTCTCTCTCTCTCTCTCTTCCAAAATCTTCTCTCTCTCTCGTCTCTCTCTTCTCTCTCTCTCTCTCTCTCTCTCCTCCCCTCCACTTCACCCCTCTTCTTTAGAAACTCAACATATAATAATGATGATGATAAGAAAATATATAGCATTTGAATGTGACGAAATGTTTCAGATTCACGTAAATGTAAAACAAAACAAAAAATTTTTTCTAAAGGTAGCTGCATTTATAGCATATAATCACCTGAAGCGCAGCATGCAACTCTATGAGTCACTTTAATTGTATTAAATACAGGCCATAACATTCTCTCTCTCTCTCTCTCTCTCTCTCTCTCTCTCTCTCTCTACTTCGATGCAATATCCAGTTTCGACTCATTGGATTCATAGTTACAGCAGAAAATTATTTCCTCGAAAGGAGTAATTACAATTGAAGAGAAGCCCACAGCATTGGCACAGCCAACCCTGGATGATCAAGCAGGGATGAAACACATCCACGCAAGAGGCTTCCCAGAAGGTCACATCTGCTATTGTACCTACGCAGTTTGGTCTTACCTAAAGCCCCCTACACTGTTGCAGAACAGCCTCTGCAGAATGAATGCTGCACTCAGACGTCATCTTGCGCTAGACTTCCTTCTCCAGAGACTGCGCTTCATTGAGCTCACTTTTCTTTCCTTCGCTCAGTAATCTTTAACTTAGTTTTTTTTATTCCAACCTTATTATATTCTTCTTCTTTCCTCATTTTTTCCTTGTTTCCCAATCGGGGCTTTATTTAGTGAAGCTTTTCCCACAGGAAGAAGAGCACACCAGAGTAATAATGATAACAATGACTGTGGGAGTAACCATTTCTCTCTAGGTTTTAGAACATACGTTTTCCTTCCTTCCATGGGATCTCAGACCTTGAGCACTTCATATCTCTCTCAATGAAGGTCTCCCAAGAGACCTTATTACTTCACCTTCCTCTTCATTCTGGTTTTATTCTCCTTTACCCTCTTTGACAGCACTTTATCTACGGACATCTAAGGCATATTTAATGCTTTTTTTCCTTTCATCGTCGTTTAAAAGAACCTCATTAGAAATTCTGCTTGAAAAATTCTTTTAGGATTCAAATTGCATTTCCAAGCAGAGGTACCAGAAGAGTGGAAGGAATCTCTGCGTGGATGAAGGACTGAAGAATTTCATCGTCATTTTCAACTATACTTTTCCTTCGAACCTCAAAACAGCAATAATTCAGAGATATAAGGTGAGTGCTTGTGCATTTTCAACACAAACATTCTTTAAGGGACAGGACAGCTTTCAAAAATATTTGATTACTCGAAAGTATATTTTCTTTAATGCTAACCTTGAAAAGCCTTCCACTGGTTGTCAATTGGTCCATTGGTTTGTAACAACTCGTGAAATACAGAGATCCAGTCAGTTGTCTGACTGTTGATAGACAGGCAAATGGACACTGGTTGATTCTTCATCCCTTCCAAGCGATGAGCTGGGGCAGATATTTTGCTGCTGGGTTTCATTTCCATTTTTTATTCGCATATTGAATAGCAAAATTCCTATAAAACACAAGCATAATGGCAGTCAATATATGCTAACGAGATTAACAAATCAAAACGTAAAGCTCTTTTACTTCAGTCAATATAAAGAAATAACATTCGTATCTTATCAATATGTGACTGACTTCTATTCATGGAAAATTAAATATTCATTGGAGAGAGATGACATTAAAACAAACGGTCTTACTTCATTTATAATTTACATTTCCATTTCCAACAACGTTACTCTTAAATCTTTGTAGTCTGTAAAGTTTAAGAACTTTGTTAATCTGAACGCCTTTTGATCCTGCTAACGCGATCAGTAGAATCAACTCCGCTCCTTAGAGGAAACAGACTATTCTATTTTAAATATAAATTATAAACCATCAGATGAGTTTCGTAACTGAGGTCCAGCAATTTTATCTCTTACACATATTTTATTTTCCATTTTTTTAGTCCTTTAGGTTGTTAGATTGTCTTTCAACTCGACCTTTCTAATCTCTTACGAAACATGATGACAGGGATCGAAGGACCACCTTCCCCTTAAGAACCTGTACGGCCTTTTTACCGTAAACCTTTTTTACATAAATGTGAATTACTTATGGTTTTTCAGTGAGTCTAGAAAGAATTGTGAAAGCCTTGACAGTCCATCGTTTGGTGAAATTCAGTTTATGTTGACATTGTCGTATATAATATATTAGTAGTATATATTATATATATATTTATATATAATATATTATCTATAATATATATGTGTGTGTGTGTGTGTGTGTGTGTGTGTGTGTGTGTGTGTGTGTGTGTGTGTATTTGTGTGTTTAGGCGATCGCCTTTTGTATCATTGACTTCCTTAGTACTGACTTTAAAATATTTTCTCACTTCTGCTTTAAATCTTTCTTCAATTTTCTGGATAAGGACAAAAAAGTCGAAGTGTGATTTCCATTTATTTCACTCGCTCATTAGCTCCAAGAGGACGGCAGTTTTTGGATGGGGGAATGAGGTGTTGCTATTATTTTTATTTACAGTGTTTTTTACGAGTGAAGTGAATCATTACTGGAAACGGGTTCATTCCTGGTGGCCCGGCCCCAGCCCTAACGCTTTAGAAATGCTAATATTTCCGTAAGTATCGAAAAGTTAAAATAAGTATATCTTAGTTTTACCAGACACTGAGCTGATAACAGCTCTCTCCTAGGGCTGGCCCGAAGGATTAGATATTTTTACGTGGCTTTGAACCAATTGGTCACCTAGCAAAGGGCCTACAGATTTTTGTGGGATCCAAACCACACTTATTCGAGAAATGAATTTCTATCACCAGAAATAAATTCCTGATTCCGCGTTGGCCGAACCGAGATTCGGACTTCGGACCACCGGATTGGCAGCCGAGCGCGAAAACCACTCGTCCAGCTAGGAACTCGTAAGTATCTTAAGTATCGAAGATAGAAAAAAAAATTGGGTGGTACACATAAAACATTGCATCTTTAAATTTCATCCCACATAAGATTAGTTTTTGAAATGTCATAAATTCCCATTTAAATGATGTTTTAATTATTGCACTATATTTCTCTCAAAATTTATTACTTCAGCACCAAATTCGTCAGTTTTCTTGAATACTACGCTAATTAAACTATATCTTCTCACCTGTGATATAAAAGATACATTTCTCATTGTATTGTTTATCATATTTTAGCAGTTTGGTGTTGGAAGACTATTTGAAATGCAATTGACAGTAACGTTTATGTAGCAGAGAGTTCCAGATACATAGGTAACCCCTTGGTTTACTTTATATTTGCATAGTTATTACATAGCGTAACTACATTACTGTATTATTTTGACATTCTACTTCTACTTCTTACATTGGTAGTAAAACGATTAATCTCTTCCTTTGTAGCACCTCGGTTGGGCTTGACCCTGTCTCCTGTCCCGTGGGACCGTGAGAGGTATACGGCCCTATCTCCTTCCTTCTGGACGTATAGCATGTGCTTTTTTTGTTTTGATACACAAGTTTCTGTTACTATCATGTCGCGATAAGTATATTGCATTTGTGTTTTATTATGGCGATGCCTATTAGTTCTTGTGAGGAGGGTTTTTTGTCGTGCTTGTCTGAATAGCGTTGGAAGATTGCTCCTGTGTATCCGTGAGCAATTAATCTTTGTCTAAGTGTAATTGATGTTCTGCCGATGTAGCTTTCACTGGAATGTCGGCATTCCTCCTCGGGGCAAAGTAAATTTATAAACCTATATTGATAGGGATCTCCTTCGGTGTGGGTCTACGGTGTTTATTTATTTTTTTATTATTAAAGGGGATGTCAATGGGTTGAGCTTGCAATACACCAGTATGTTTTATGTGTGTAGGGGGCTCGTGGAGGTTGCTGTTGTTGTATTCGTTGTTAAAATTAGTCTGGTAATATATTATCATCTGTTATACTATTTCCTTGCTACGTTGATTGGTTTCGTTGTTTTGCTGGTAGAAGCGATTAAAAAGCTTGCGTATTTGAGGTAGACACATCTGACAATCAGTGTATTTTTAACTCTACTATTGGAAAAGGGTCTGGTTGAGATCCAGAGCCAATTGGGATCAAATTACTGAAGCTCGTCAGGCACTGGATATTTCAGAGACTATATTAGATCCTTATCCCAAAATGAAATGAAATGAAATGGAATGGCTGTCGTAATAGCTTGATGATACATGTATACACACATGCCATGATAAATAGATCAAATTCATTGTATGGATAAATAGATCAAATTCATTGTATGGATAAAAAATCGTTCAAATGAAAATTACGCATATGAGTTTTGCCAAGCTGCGAATAGAACTTACCATACAGCCAAGAGAAATTACAATAATTTTTTGTGCTAGGAAACTTGAAGAAATCAGTCAGCTTCATCTGTGGTGGACCTAATTGGCATCATATACCTTTGAGTAATGCTCATGCTCGTCTTCCATTCTGCCACAGACGATGATAGCTACAAGCTTTTGTAGCTAAGCAATCAGTTGAGGATGTCCCTCTCTCTGATACTTGTCATCCTAAACATCTTACGAAATTTGCATTTTAATCTAGGGATGTTGAGAAAATTTCTGGATAATCTTGATTGCTGGGGTGGAGAAGACCCTGATGATTTCTTCCCTTTGTTTTTTAGAAAAAGTTTCTAGTGTGTTCTCTACCAAGTTTAGTGGATTGTATAGGTTTTATGTAAACTGTATTTTTGCAGACGATTGTAAGCTTAGTAATAGAAAGCCTGCTCCAAAGAATGGCATATCTGTAGAACTGCAGTAACTACAGGCCAATCTCCATTCTCCTTGTGCTCTCCAAAGTTCCAAAAAACTTATTTTTATGCCACTATATAAGTATGCAGAATCTAAAGCATTGCTAGCTGACAGTTAATATGCTTATAGGAAGCAGATAGGTACCTATAATGCTCTTTTAGACTTGACATGCAATTTGCAATGGAGCCTTGATAATTGTTTTTGAGTGCAGAGTAATTCAGATAGATTTTAGTTCTGCTTTCGATATCAATCACTTGGGATGTCAGAATCTTGGAGTGGGTAGATATGTTTTAGGATTACTTCAAGATTTCCTTACAGGTAGGCAGTAGTGAGTTTCTGTAAACGGGATTATTAGTGAATTAAGACCTATTTTGTGTCTGGAGTCCACAGGGCAGTGTTCTTGGTCCACTGTTACTTTTAGTGTATACAAGTGACATGGTTGTCACTGACAGATGGTCTCTTGTTTGTCAATTTTTCATAAGTTGTATTTCAGCAGAGCTCTTTCATATGCACATAAACACACACACACACACACACATATACATACATATATATATATATATATATATATATATATATATATATATATATATACATATATAATTTAAATTGCTTTTTTTTACCTATGGTTGATAGGCAGATGTGATGAGCAATGATATTCTTTTAAAATGAGAGATTCAGCGTTAGCTCCACGAAGACAAAACGAGCTCCTGAAATATAGACACATCAGTTTTAGGTGGTGCAATGTCGAAGGTTGCTGCCTAAGCAAAGATAGGCCATGATTTGTGTCCGTGCATGAGCGGAAGCAAGGATCTAGTTTTGGGTAGATTTTAATGAGTGCGACTCTTCATTGTATATGATCATGCATCTGTTCCAGTGCAATGAACTTGTAACGAATCAGTAATATTATATCCAGGGGAGTGTCTTGTGAGAAAGTTCGTTCTTGTGTATGTGCGATCTGTTCCCACCCTACATAATGGGAGGGTAAGATAAGTAGGGAGGAGAAGCAGCCAAGTCTGTGAAGCGGCCTTGTTTTTGGAATGGCAGTATATATTTTGTTGTGTTTAGTTAAGTGCTGGTGCTCACAGCTGAAATGGGTAAGCGTACTTTTAAGCCCAAGTGAGGCTTTGTATTTTTGTATTTTGAACCTTTGTTTCATAGATGTTCTTTTTCATATGACTTTTTGATTTATGTCATTTTGTTTTATTTGCATTTTATCTATGTGTGGTTGCTTTCCTTTCTGATTTTCTAACAGACGTTTCTTGTAACCTGGAGTTTCCCCTAACCCCTAAGGAGTGGTGTTAATCATAGACAGCTGGAGGAAGTTGGTTGACAGAAAGAGAGAGAGAGAGAGTAGAGAGAGAGAGAGAGAGAGAGAGAGAGAGTTGATAGTGCCCTGCTCTGGGTACGTTACTAAAAATATGTCCCTGAAAGGGGTAAGTCAATACCCTTTAGGACTATTAACATATATATATATATATATATATATATATCTATTATATATATATATAGATATATATATATAATTATATATATATATATATATATTAATATAATAACATATCAAGTATAAAAAGCCCATTAAAACACTCCAGTTTAAAGCTAAGGACCATATTCTGATGGACTTGCTTCCACTCTTATCAAGCAGTGAATGACAAAAGGAGTTGTGTTAAAGAAATATATCGTGAGAGATATGCCATTAGGTGATGGCTAGGGTCACTGCTAAGCCGACGTTGGTTCTGTTAATTGTCTTAATATGCTTCATTGTTCTCTTAAGGAAGATATTATCTATATGGCCAGAGTCCCACAAGCTCCATTGGAAAGGGTTTATAATCACTGTTTTCAAAATACTACATATATAAGTTTGCTAACACAGGACTAACCGGGCTCCCCATACTACAACCGAATGTTCGATTTTAAAAGTTATCACCAAAGGAAAAGACGTTAAAGATCAGTGAAATTTTAAATGATACAACTACCTACCTATAAGAAT
>NC_087220.1:32829547-32854547 GCF_015104395.2 Macrobrachium nipponense | reverse complement strand
TTTCTACAGGTAAATGAAATAAAAAGATTGGCTCAGCCAATATTTTATATTGAATCAAGGGTACAGAGTTTTGTGCTCTCTGGAATATTTAACCAATTTTTTTTTACTCAGTATGGCATCAAATTTTCGCGTCCCTGGGACTACTTTCACTTTGTTTATAATTGAATTTGACGTCTATCCTTTGATCGCATCCATGCACGTTTTTCAGAGAGAGAGAGAGAGAGAGAGAGAGAGAGAGAGAGAGAGAGAGAGAGAGACGCTTCGTTATACAGAAATATGCAGATAATGATTGTCATTATCCTAAGCTGAATGAAATTGGAGGAAGGCCCCTCTCGCCTTCCGATCTACACTCTCTCTCTCTCTCTCTCTTCTCTCTCTCTCTCTCTCTCTCTCGAATCCGATTCCTCCGTCTCATTCTCTCTCTGTCTCTTGTGCAGACACATTTCAACTCAAAATAAGAAATTTGGAGAAAAAAACAACTGTAATTACAGAAAAATAATTGCTAAAAACGAGTCCTAGAAAATGAAAGCAAAACTTTTGTTACTTCCTGATGCTTAGGCGTTGAGATGTCGATCGTTTTATATTTTTTATTGAGAAAATGAAGTTCTGGAAATTGTATACTTTAGTGATATATTCATTTAAAAGATCCTTGCGTTAATAAGCTTCCCGGAGATCTGTCAAGAGAGAAAACTTTATTCTTGGTTTAGAATCTCTGTCTCTGGTAACCCGCTGATGTAAGTTGTACATCATTACGAAACTTTCGAGGAATAGAGGATGTAGTTATCTCTGCGTCTTCCACGGTCAGTCGATTTCTCAATATATCACATGACTTCCTGTCTTTCTTTCTTTCTTTCTGGATGTCTTTGTTAACAGTTATCTACGTCACTCACCTCTCACTGTTATATACTTAATCCCAATCCTCGATATCCTGTTGCTTTCCTATCCCTCGCCTATTTACCCTCTCTCTTCCTTGCTTGTTAGTGGATTGCTGATTCCAACCCACAGCTGCTTCCTGATATTACTTCAGAAAAATTGCTTCTATTTTTTCGACGACAGATATTGCAGACGTTGAGAAGAGCCAGAGGAGAACAGCTTAAGAGTTGTGAGGCTTTAATTAGTCAGGAAAGATCTTTCATGATGAAATGAAGAAGTCTGATTTCATCTTCGATATCCTGGCTCTCTCTCTCTCTCTCTCTCTCTCTCTCTCTCTCTCTCTCTCTCTGACATCTCCACACTCACTCAAGCTAATATGAATATTCCTGAGAGGACGACGGAACCACCAATTTTCAGGATTTCCTCCTAGCTTGACTGCGTCTGTGTGTGAGTGTGTGTGTGTGTGTGTGTGTGTGTGAGAGAGAGAGAGAGAGAGAGAGAGAGAGAGAGAGAGAGAAAGAGGCTATCCATGTTTCAGGTCAGGAGGGCTTGTACATTGCATATTTTTTTGCAATTATTGTTAAGCGCAGTCCTCTGAACCTCTCTAATTATCCTAACGCCTGTCTCTTTAGTCACAGAAGTGTTTCGATATTTAGAGTAAAAATTTGTCAACTCTCATGGAGTTATAGAGTCCGTTGCCTATTTAGTAGCTAAAACAAACGATTCATGGCCTGAAATGATCGGCTTGTTTCACGCTAAATTTGGCGATATTTTGCATTCTATTGCCAAAATCAACCCTTCTACCTTTCTTTCACTCAGTGTTTTCAGTTGACAGATATCAGATGTACAAAAGATAAAAATGTAAGTTACTCTAGTCAGTGCAAGGTTTCTGATCTGAGGATTATATTCAAATAATCTCCATCTCCCAAAATACCCAAACTAATCATTAAAAGATCTTGAGGCAGACCCTTCCGATCCATGAGGCACTATTTATTCCAAGTGCCGAATCTTCATTGTATCCCCAACTCATAATCATTTGATTCTTCACCCATTCGGACACGGAATGTATGTTGAAATGATGGTGATTGAAGAAAGATGTTGATTTTTCTTGTATCCCCACTGTTGTTATGTATATCATACTTCCATTTCTTGGGGACTGGTTTTCTTTTCTTATTTTTATTAGTTTTTTTTTTTTTTTTAACGACGAATGAACATAAAGGCAAATGGAATTATAATGTAGAGGACTGTCTTTCTTTTCCCCTCACTCCTTGACACGACTCCCCTCACACAAACCCCGAGAGCCACTCTCTCTCTCTCTCTCTCTCGTCTCTCTCTCGTCTCTCTCTCTCTCCTCTCTCTCTCTCTCTCCAATCTTCACCCTTCACCCTTGCCCTCTTCTTTAGGAACTCAACATAGTATAATAATGATGATGATAAGAAAATATATAGCATTTGAATGTGACGAAATGTTTCAGATTCACGTAAATGTAAAACAAAACAAAATTATTTTTTTTTTCTAAAGGTAGCTGCATTTATAGCATATAATCACCTGAAGCGCAGCATGCAACTCTATGAGTTCGCTTTAAATTTGTATAAAATATCAGGCCATAACATTCTCTCTCTCTCTCTCTCTCTCTCTCTCTCTCTCTCTCTCTCTCTCTCTCTCTCTCTCTACTTCAATGCAATATCAGTTTCGATTCATTGGATTCATTGAGTTACAGCAGAAAATTATTTCCTCGAGTAATTACAATTGAAGAGAAGCCCACAGCATTGGCACAGCCAACCTGGATGATCAAGCAGGGATGAAACACATCCACGCAAGAGGCTTCCAAAAAGGTCACATCTGCTGTTGTATTTACCTACGCAGTTCGGTCTTACCTAAAGCCCCCTACACTGTCGCAGAACAGCCTCTGCAGAGTGAATGCTGCCCCCAGACGTCATCTTGCGCTAGACTTCCCTCTCCAGAGACTGCGCTTCATTGAGCTCACTTTTCTTTCCTTCGCTCAGTAATCTTTAACTTAATATTTTTTTATTCCAACCTTATTATATTCTTGTTCTTTCCTAATTTTTTCCTTGTTTCCCAATAGGGGCTTTTATTTAGTGAAGCTTTTCCCACAGTAAGAAGAGCACACCTGAGTAATAATGATAACAATGACTGTGGGAGTAACCATTTCTCTCTAGGTTTTAGAACATACGTTTTCCTTCCTTCCATGGGATCTCAGACCTTGAGCACTTCATATCTCTCTCAATGAAGGTCTCCCAAGAGACCTTATTGCTTCACCTTCCTCTTCATTCTGGTTTTATTCTCCTTTACCCTCTTTGACAGCACTATATCTACGGACATCTAAGGCATATTTAATGCTTTTTTTTCCTTTTATCGTCGTTTGAAAGAACCCCATTAGAAATTCTGTTTGAAAAATTCTTTTAGGATTCAAATTGCATTTCCAAGCAAAGGTACCAGAAGAGTGGAAGGAATCTCTGCCTGGCTGAAGGACTAAAGAATTTCATCGTCATTTTCAACTATACTTTTCCTTCGAACGTCAAAACAGCAATATTTCAGAGATGTAAGGTGAGTGCTTGTGCATTTTCAACACAAACATTCTTTAAGGGATAGGACAGCTTTCAAAAATATTCAGTTAATTCGAAAGCATATTTTATTTTACTTCTAACCTTGAAAAGCCTTCCACTGGGTGTTAATTGGTCCATTGATTTAACAGCTCGTGAAATACAGAGATCCAGACAGATGTCTGACTGTCGATAGACAGGCAAATGAACACTGGTTGATTCTTCATCCCTTTCCAAGCGATGAGCTTGGACAGATATTTTGCTGCTGGGTTTTATTTCCATTTTTTATTCCCATATTAAATAGCACAATTCCTATAAAACACAGTCAATATATGCTAACGAGATTAACAAATCAAAACGTAAAGATCTTTTACTTCAGTCAATATAAGAAATAACATTCGTATCTTATCAAATGTGACTGACTTCTATTCATGGAAAATTAAATATTCATTGGAGAGAGATGACATTAAAACAAAACGGTCTTACTTCATTAATAATTTAGATTTCCCATTTTCAACAACGTTTCTCTTAAATCTTTGTAGTCTGTAAAGTTTGAGAACTTTGTTATCTGAACGCCTTTTGATCCTGCTACGCAATCAGTAGAATCAACTCTGCTCCTTAGAGGAAACAGACTATTCTATTTTAAATATAAATTATAAACCATCAGATGAGTTTCGTAACTGAGGTCCAGCAATATTATCTTCTACCCATATTTTGTTTTCCATTTTTTTAGTCCTTTAGGTTGTTAGATTGTCTTTCAACTCGCCCCTTCTAATCTCTTACGAAACATGAGTGACAGGGATCGAAGGACCACCTTCCCCTTAAGAACATGTACGGCCTTTTTACATAAATGTAAATTCCCTATGGTTTTCAGTGAGTCTAGAAAGAATTATGAAAGCCTTGACAGTCCATCGTTTGGTGAAATTCAGTTATGTTGACATTGTCGTATTCAAGCGTTTTTTTTCAGGTTTTCGGTAGAAAAACTCTTACCCCCATTCAGAAACGTATTTTGACTCTCTCTCTCTCTCTCTCTGTCCATACCTTCCTTCTCTGTCTTTTTTTCTCTCTGTCTGCTTATTTCCATGTCACTGTAGTCTCTTCCGGTCTGTTTGTTTCTTTGTCCACTATAATATTTCTCCCTTTCTTCAAATGAACTCATCAAAGCTCGTCATGTTTTCTAACTTATTATATATATCCCTTTGACTTTTAATTTACATGTCGCACAGTTAAACTAATGCTGATGCAATGCCAACTGGCAACTGGATTCCAGCTGTAAGGATTTGAGTTCTTTAGTAACTAACTATTTCAGCAACAGACGAAGCCTTGAACTTGCAATTGTATTCCCAGTCACCATAACCATTCTGGACACCTATGAACTGCTTCCTTCAAGAAACGAAGAACTTCCCATGTAATCAGAAAAGCCAGCAAACAGACAATTCACTCCTTATTTTGTTCACATGTTCAGGCAGACAGTATACCAAGTGCGTTCTCCATGAACATTGTCTGTAAACTTGGCAAAGTAAGAATTTATCAAACCATTTCGTTCTTCGTTTGTAAATAGACGTAATCAATATCTTACAATTTCATGATAAAGAAGTGACTACTTTTTTTTTTTTTACATCTAACAAGTCTTTACAAGTATTATGCTACGGTGTTGATTCCAAAATGACTTGTTAACGTTCCCGAAATGTAATAATACTTTTGATACAGATTCTTCTCTTCAAATGTTCAGCAAAAGTTACGAATAATTAAACGAGAGAGAGGTATATAATTATTAATTAGCTCTCATTTGTGAGAGAGAGCTAATTAATAATTATATACCTCTCTCTCGTTTAATTATTCGTAACTTTCGCTTGATGGGCGTTTACAGATACTCAGTGCTATCACATTTACAAAGTTACATTCACTTTTAATACACAGACGCACACACACACAAATATATATATATATATATATATATATATATATATATATATATATATATATATATATATGTATGTATGTATGTATGTATGTGTGTGGTGTGTGTGTATTAAAAGTGAATGTAACTTTGCAAATTTGTGTTCTATTGAAATCCGAACTGCTAGACCGATCTAGACGAAATTTTGCCTGCTGCTCTTATTTGGCGTCAGGAATTTCGTGTGGGTTTCAGACCCGAACCGCAGCCCCCTTCCCCTTCCCTCATCCCCCATTCCCCTTTCCCTTTGTAACTAATGGGGTAAATAAACTCTACAAGTTTATCACACCTCATTTCATGTACTCGAGACCATAGGAATATATTACTGAAAATGCATTTCTTTCCTGTCATTAATAATTCTCTACTAAGGTTTGGGTTTAGTTTTAAGGGTATGTGCTTAGGTTTAGAAGGGGGTTTGTTTAGGTTTAGGTGTAGGGTGTATTTTGGTTTAGTGGGGGTGCATGTTTAGGCTTAGTGGGGATGTGGATTGGAGCGATTAGCGTAGGGGTGTGTTCAGGTTTAGTGTACGGGCGTGTTTAGGTTTAGTGTGGGGTGTATGTTTAGATTTAGTCGGGGTGTGTTTAGGTTTAGCAGGGGTTGTTTTAGTTTAGTGTAGGGGTGTCTTTAGGTTTAGTGGGGATGTGTTTAGATGTAGCAGGGAGTGTGTTCAAATTTATTGTTGGGGAGTGTTTATGTTAATGGAGTGTGTGGTTAGGTTCAGAGGGTGGTGTGATTAGGCTTAGTGAGGGCATGTGTTTAGGTTTAGTGAGTATGCATTCAGGTTCAGTTATGATTATGTTTATGTTTAGAGTGGGTGTATTTAGGTTTAGTTGGGGTCTGTTTAGGTTTAGTGTGGGCAAGTCTAAGTATAGTGGAGGGGCATTTAGACTTAGTGACGGTGTGTTTCTGGTTTGACTTAGGTGGTGGTTCAGTTCAGCAGGGACATGCTTATCTAAATCACACCATGCGTTACTTCCTTTCTTTCTTTTTTCTAAGGTAAATGATAAGGGTGTCATTCTGTCTTCCCAGGCAGTGCCGGGTTGGTCAGCTGGTACATAAATAAAGATACATGTATACCATGTGTGTGTGTGTATACTCTCAACTGGAGAAACATATGGAATACAATAATTCACAAAAAAAACAATGAAACTCAAGAAGTCAATCAGTATTGGTAGCCACATGGAATGATGGCGAAGTGTAAAGAATATGAAGACTAAGAGAAAGAATGAGTGGTGCTTCATGTTCTTTATACGAGTTGCTCGAGATTTCAATTTCAATAGAAAAAGTTGACTTGGATGAAATATTGTTTTCATTCGCTATTCGCCAACACCGAATAAAAATTTCGAAAATTTAAAGCGGAGATGTTGTGGGTAATAACAAAGGTTGAATTTTTCTTCCAGTTTAATTGAAATAGCAATTTCTGAGGTGACACATCATGACACATCATTTGACATTTTTTCCTTTTACCTTCATAGTAATTCGTATCTCACGTCAAACTCCTTTTTGTCGTTCTACTGAAGTCTCATAATACGAACATGATTGTATGAATGTTATTATCCATAAGTATTATACCATATTATTACATATTACTAACAACTTTACTTTAAAGCAAACGCGTGCAGTATTTAATAAGGAAAATCGAGAGCCAAATGTTCAGAGTAACATGAAACTCGAAGCTTCCCTTAGCGAAAGAAAATGTTCATTACTTATGAATGACGGAATTAAATATGTTTCTGGAAGTGAAAAAAAAGTATTTTATCCTTACGACTTCATCTGTGACTTTGCAAGAGTTTTCGTGCCCTAAAATATCTCTTCATGAATTTCTTTTATAAGACGAATTCTCTCTAACTTAACATTTTGTGGTTGAGACAAAATTTTAGTAAATGATAAAGGTAAAACATGCTACCAGTTTCTGGGTCAAAGGGAAAAAGAAAGGTTTCGTTTAAGTTGTCAATCATCATCATATCTTATCGCACCATTGTTCTACCTATTGGAGTGCTGTGTCATTTGGTGTTCTTAGATCCATGAATGAACGTCTTTACTCTTCTTACTTTTTATTTATCTATTTATTTATTTTTTTTAAGAGCGCAAAAACCATCTTCCTTTTGAGGGAAGACAAAGGAGTATGTACTCCTGCCCTCGGGTTGCGATCCAAGATTTGAAATCTCTCTCTCTCTCTCTCTCTCTCTCTCTCTCTTTCTCTCTCTCTCGTATGTGTATATTAAGGATTTAAATCTACGTCTTAGAAACTCAAAGGTCTCACTTAATGGCATCACTATAGCTTACTGCTCTTAGAACAAACTCTTTCTACATAGGCTGAGTAATTTAGTAGTTAGGACTCGTTTCTCACCAGCAAGAGTTCCTGCCTTCGATCCCTGAGCGAACCGCGTAGATTGTAGTATATTCGTTCCAAGAACACCAGCTGTGTCATTGATGACTTCACGAGTGAGACAGTATTTTGCTGTCGGTCGACTGTGGTGGGTGTCAACCAAGGTGGAGAAGGCCATGGGGCCTGCAGTCTCACCAAAAAAGTCCCTTCCTCATCACGCATGCTTCTGTCTTACTCCGCACTGCTCATGACCATGATACCGTCGTAGGTGAATGAAAGAATTCTGTCCTAAAACCCTATTTCTTTTTCTTATGTGTCGGTGCCTTTTCTTCTGTTGCTCTGTCTCCCCTTTTGTCCTTTCTCTAAAAAGGACGCCTTCTGAAAATTCTATGAAATTCTAGTTACATCAGCACATTTAGGTTATCTGGTCTTTTCCTAAAATTCGAACGTGCGTAATAAGTTAATTTAATACAAAATGAAATGCCGTCATTCCCAACAAATGGGAGTCTGACAAAAAACACTGCTTCAGATTGCAGTGCCTGTAGTTATTCTGTTTATGCACAGGAGGCAAATACTTCGTAACACACAAATAGTTCTTCTTGGAAACGGCCTTGATCAAAATACTCCCTGGAGAGCATTTTTATGACGCTATGAAAACGTTAGGCCTATTTTGACTACCATTTGGCCATTACTATGAAGGGCTGCCCATCTGTTCAGAATGTATGGGCATAGCTGTCTAATACAGACGGTTTGTAGGACTTTTACTTATGTAGAGTATATTCAGTGTGTCATTGTGTATCTCCTTCGCCCTGGCAACTGGTATTTATTGCTTTCCTGGTACCCTGCTGTGCTTCTCCCAGTGGAAGAAAAATGTAAACACAAGAAGTTCGCCCTTTCAACTCTATGTAGGTGTAGATTTCTGTGAGTAATAGGAATGTTTACTTTTGCATAAAACGACTCCTTACCTAGTATAAGATATCTTACATCCGTTTGAAAAAGTAATTCTAGAATGTCTATTCTATATTTAGTCTTCATTTGCTGTCATCAGCATATCTGGAAAAAAATTCTGTCGGGTCACTTCGATAGTTTTACAACATTTTCATGTTATTTTGCCACCCAAAGAGCTCAACGAACTTTCAGGACGATTTTCCAATAGATATATCCCGACGACATTATGGTCCCGCTGAGAATCACATTGAAAGGTTCCACAATATATCGATATACTTCCGTCCAATACTGAGATCCTCAGACAGGCTCAGTGTGGATTACAGTAGCAAGACTAGTAGTTAGTCTGTTCTCGCCACTTCCTTATTGTTCTCCTACTCGACAAATCAAACGTTTTCAAATGTTATTGTTCCTTATCGCCTTGATTTTAAATAAGCTCCGAAATGAGGCTCTTTAGCTAAACATCTTCGGGGGTTTGTGTCTTCCAGGAGATTGATATATTAAAGCTGTAATAGGCAGATCTGCATCTAGGTCCCTCATTAACTAGTCAAAGTTCTTTACTGGCGTAACGCTACCACGCGTATACATTTCAATAACTAAATTATACATATTGTGACGAAGTGCAAAGTATCTGGTTACTACACTTACCTATTATGAAATAATTACCTCACAAGAGCCAGACACCTGAACCTTCATCACAGGTAAAATACGACTGAATAAATTAAAGGCAACAGTCATCCATTAACAACTTTAAAAGTCTAATTATTTCCCTGATTTTAAAAGTCTAAGTACTTCCCTGGTTCTAACTCACTTCAATTAAATTGAAGGAAAACAGCTTATTACCACTCTATATTTCTACCTAAACCAAAATTAATATACTGGTGGAAAAGAAAACACTTATAAAAATCTTATATATAAAAATTTATTATTAAACTCAAAATTTAAAAGTGAAATTCACAATCTCTGGTAAATTTACTGTTACCTGAAAACGACACAAATTTTAATCAATTCTTGAATTAATTACTAGGTAAAGTTAAATTTAAATTAATTTTTCACCAAAAATCAAAAAAATTAAATAATCCAATTGAAATTCAAAAGTGTTAGGTTATAACTAAAATTTGGAAATTAATTCACAAGTGATAAACAACAATCAAACTTGAAAAGAATTCTAAGTAAATGTAAATTAATTCTCAGGTGGTAAATTAAATTAAATATACAACGATTAATTAAAGAAAAAAAACAATTAAGTTAATAAAATTGTGAATGTGAACGAAAACACAGAAAAATGTGGAAAATAACAAAATTGCAAAAAAATACTAAGAAGGCACTAATCACACAGAACATAAAAAAAAACACTTCAATAAGAAAAATGGACATATATAAAAAAAAATCTTTTGTACAAGAAAAATGGATAAATGCACAGAAAATCGCTTCAAAAGAAATAAACACAGAACATAAAAATTTGCAATGTCAATATATTTTTAAGTTTCACCAAACCACTGTAAATCCGTTTTTTAAGTTTTACCAAACCACTGTATATATGTTTTTAAGTTTCAGCAAACCACTGAAAAATCTGTTTTTTAAGTTTTACCAAACCACTGTAAATCTGTTTTTAAGTTTCACCAAACCACTGTAAATCTATTTTTTAAGTTGCAACTTGAATGTAATAACACATTACCTTGGTACCAAGATGCAGCTAGCTACAAAATTTCACCATATTTAAAAAAAGAAAAGGTGCCGTTACACACTTGTACAATGTTTGTTCAGATTCCACAATAAGGACTAAGCAATATTAAATATATCTAAGAAACACGAAATCTAAAATTTACGAATGACCAATCACTAAGTATAAAATCCTTATGTTAATGTGAAATACAAAATTTCTCGCACGAGGAGAGAGAGGAGAGAGAGAGAGAGAGAGAGAGAGAGAGAGAGAGAGAGATAATGACGCCACGATTTCAAAGCTCATAATGATCAACATGCTCTGTCTTCGATTGCAAATGGTCAGTGGCCTCTCCCTAAAATAGTTGGGGTGAACAATTTTGGGAAGAAGAGACAGCTAATATCGTATAAATTCTCTTTCAAAACAATAAATAGAGAGAAAGTGGTATTACAATCATAAATAACATTTATTATTACATGATTATAGAATTATCTCGAATGAAATTAAGTTTCGACATTTCCTTGAGTGACGTCACAAACTTTACACTTCAAAATTTAAGCTACTTACGATTCAACAAATTCTCTTTTGACAAATCAAAAGATATAAGAGTTAATATACTAGTAATATTAGATGCTGTTCAATACAAAACCATCTCTAACTACTTATATGATTGAAAGGCATCAGACATATGTCAAACGTTTTATGCTTATGGAAGATGATGCAATCTTCATTGGGTTACATGGCCAGGACACACAAGTGTGAAAATGGTACGAGCATCGCAAAATTGTTAAAAAAAAAAAAAAAAAATTGGAACCACGCGGCCTCAAATGGTGACATATATTTTCCTACTTCGAACAGACGATGCCATTTCTCTTTCTTCTCACATTCTACGTTATCTTAACCTATAAATTATGTTATGTGAAATCTGAACATACATTATTTAAGCATACTAACTCTAAGCAGAATAAGGAATATGAAAATATTGCAAAAAATTTTGCAACACTTCATGCAGTTACGGAGAGGATGATCGCATTGCGAAAGGAAACCGCATATAAGGATATATGGATACATACATACATGCATATATACATATATAATATATATATATATATAATATATATATATATATATATATGTGTGTGTGTGTGTGTGTGTGTGTGTGTGTGTGTGTGTGTGTGTATGTATATATACATATAGTATATATTCTTAAATTGTTGTAAAATTGTTTGCAATATTTTCAGATTCCTTACTTTGCTTAGAGTTAGTATGTTCTATTAAACTGTATGTTCAGATTTTACATAACAGAATTTAAAAAGTTAAGAGAACGTTATAATGTGAAAGAAGAAAGAGAAATGGCATCGTCTGTTCGCAAGAGGAAAATAGCTGTCACCACTTGAGGCCACGTGGTTCCAATTTATTATTATTATTTTTTTTTTTTAACAATCTTGCGATGCTAGTACTTGTTTCACACTTCTGTGTCCTGGCCAAGTAACCTAATGAAGATTGCATCATCTTCCATAAGCATAAAACGTTTCACATACGTCCGATGCCTTTCATTTCATATAAATAGTTAGAGATGTTTTTGTATTGAAAACTATCTAATATTACTAATGAATTAACTCTTATATCTCGATTTATCAAAAGAGAGCCATATATATATATATATATATATATATATATATATATATATATATATATATATATATATATATATATATATATCAATTCAAGATACAAATGTCCTTTAATATCTAAATTCACTTTACCTCCCAAATGATATATTTTCATATATATACCGAAGGGGAATTTTTTAATTGATAATAATTTCGTCCCCCCATGGGATCGAACCACCGTCCAAGTGGACAGGGACGAAATCAGGACAGTCAGTGACGCTATCCAATCAGCCAACAGATTGGATAGCGTCACTGACTGTCCTGATTTCGTCCCTGTCCACTTGGACGGTGGTTCGATCCCATGGGGGACGAAATTATTATCAATTAAAAAATTCCCCTTTGGTACATATATGAAATATATCATTTGGGAGGTAAAGTGAATTTAGATATTAAAGGACATTTGTAGCTTGAATTGATATATAAATGGAATCACGGTTCGATGTGATAATTATTCATATATATATATATATATATATATATATATATATATATATATATATATATATATATATATGTATAGTATATATATATATATATATATATATATATATATATATATATATATATATATATATATATATATATTCGTTGACGAATCAAAATGCAAATTTGTACACGACGCTACGTTGGTCATTAATTGATAATTGATAGTTCCAGCTAACCGGCAAACGCAACAAGAGCCATGCAATTCCAAGGCTCTTTCAGGATTCATGGAATATCCACGCTATTTGCAAATGACATGGAGAGAGTTCACAAAAATAAACGGATACCTGGGGTTGGCAGTATACTATTACTCGCTATACAAATATATATATATATATAAATATATATATATATATATATTATATATCATATATATATATACACATTTCTTTAACTAAATAATATCATTAGAAACAAAAATATTGAAGAGCCAAATTTAACAAAACTTATGTAGTGTCCCTTTTCTCATTAAAGATTGGCGTTAAGGTTATGTTTTCCAAACATGTTATTCACATTCTCGCAATTATGTTGTTTTGGTTGTTTTGCAGGTTCTGTTATGGCCAAAAGCGTTTCTTGCTCCTTTTCATCGACGATATGGTTCTCGTATCGCCCTACTTTTGGTAAACTTGATTCGGGACATTTTCAGACTTTCCTCATTGCTTAGCGAAACTGTTTTCTCGGACGATTCCCTGATGGGGGTCTCGCTTTATTCTGAAAGTAAGTTTGCCGTTGGTTGTCTGCTGCCTTCCCTACTTCCGGTGCAGCAGGCAATGTTGTGTTCGGCCCTTTCTCTGGTGTTTCCACCTGAAATCAGTCCTCGCCTCTACACCTGTCCTGTCCTCTGCAGCCTCATGGCAAAACGAATTTTCCAAAGGTCATAACATCTTCATCAGCCTTCTACCTCATTCCCTTCGCAGTTCCTCTGATTATCGGCATACGCTGTCATTGAGCATCTGTAGATACCGGTGAACGCGTAAAAATAAAACAAATAAACAAACAAACAATAACAAATTTCAAATAGTTTTTGGTGTGTATGTATAATCACACTCATTTGTATATATTTGTGTATTTTTGTTAGTAATTCCACCTCCTAAAAGAATAAAAAAAAAAGAATAGTATACTTGGAAAAATTTCTTATCTTTTTGTTGAAATCATATATCATATCATTCCGTATAAATCCTCTGACGCCACCCCTGTCTCACACTATTTGACACATGATTTGATATTGGTGACCGTCAGTGTATTTTCATTAACGGTTATCATGGCGATGAGATCATAGGCAATATCTATGCAAATACGTGTGATATCCGAAGGGAGAGGTGATGGCTAACCGGGATGAGGATTGTAAAGGCATTTATTATAAATGAAAGGAGCGAGACCACGAATAGTCCCTTTGTTAACGAAGGCCATCGGGCTTGTTAGTCTAGAGAAAGACATTAGAGAGAGTTATATGCACAGTCTTTATGGAGGTGTTAGACGTATGTTGGTTGACGCTGTTGCGTTCAGACAATTAAAATTCTTCATTCTCCAAGTTTCCAGGCCTCAGGAAGTTCTGAGACAACGATGCCTTTCCATTTCAAGACCGTTTCCATACAAAAACAGAAATCAAAAGTTATCGTCATGGGATATAACATATGCACGAGGAGGTGCACATAAGGAGATGCTTGAGTCAATCCTAGTCACTTCATCTCCTTTCTCCTGTTCTACGTTTCCTTTCTCTTCTTTAAAGGCTCAGCTCTCCTCCAGTCGAGACTGGATCCACCAGTATATGAGCCTCTTTCACCAACTGCTCTCCATTTAATGCAAGAGATTTGACTCTCTCGTGTATCTGCTGCTTTTCCTTTTTCTTCTTCTCGGTCTTTGGTGTTTTGTTACCCAGCGAGTCTGTTCAGGGCTCTAATCTCTTCTGAAAGATTACAGAAAAACTTCACTTCGATTTTATACACAGTCACCCGGACATCTTTGTTAATAGAAGTTGCCTCTTCGCATTCTAATGGTACTTTTTAATATAATCCTAAGCGAGAGCGTCTTCAACAATGTAGACAATTAACTACTCAGTAGACAGTCCAGCTGTACCTATTCCATGGCAGATGGTAAACATCAACTCAATTATTCATTCCTCGTGCGTACTACCGGTATTTGGAGTTCTGTTGTTAACATTCCTCCTTCCCTACAAAAATCTGATAAAAAAAAAAACGAATACAAAATGAACATGACGTTTCACTCTCTTGTATCACCCTTTGAATGCAGATTTCGTTCAATTCTTCTTAAACGTTTTTAACTCTCTCTCTGTCTCTCTCTCATATCCGTCGAGCAGACAAGAAAAACTGCGAAAAAGAGGTGATTGTGTCCAAGTGGAACCCTCGAGTAAGGAGGTAGCAACATTGTCTTTTCTATCCTTTGATTTTCCTCACCACAGCAGACTGACAAACTTTGACACCCGTATAATTTTAATAACGATCTGTATGTATATAGAAAAAGTAATGGATAAACAAAGCAAAATAAATAAGCAGGGGAACAAGAATATTCACATCTGACAGCTTGAGAGGTTGTTCCTTCTACTCTGAGATCCCTTGGAGGAAGATTTGAACCGAACATCGGGACCTGGGCCTCAAAGAGTGATTTGTTTCATTCCCAAAAATGGGTAAATTTCCTGTTGCTGGAATTGGACGAGGAATGCGTGAAGGAAGTCATTAGGAAACACTCTAACGATGTATAATTAGTGCTTAATTAGTCTGCCAAGGAATGCTCCTTCTCATTCACAATGAACGACTCATTAATGGGATTTTAAATAAAGGTTCGAGGATTCGTGGCTCTTTCGGAAGTCCTGGAACTCTGAGCATAATGAGTTATAATTTCCTCTGTCTCTCTAAATAATAGACTTGGAATTCTCTACTCTCCTACAGGCAACAATGACGAAAATATTAGATCATGTAGAAAGCATATAAAGAAAACATGATATGCATAGCCCTTTACTAAATGTATGCCTTATTGATCATGGAATTTTAGTTCTAAAGCAATTTCCGGAGCTTTGACTCACATGGCGTCTGAAAAAAAAAAATTGCAATGAATAAAACAATTGTTTGTTACGGAACCTACCGTATATCATGTCTCCGAGTATGTCAGAGGACTTTTCTAAGATTTCATTTAATTATTTCGGTTTATGAAGGCGAAATCGAGAAGGCGCTTAAGGGGCAACTTAGATTTAATTAGTCTTCCTCTTAAATAGTCTGGAATTCTTTGTAATTATTGACTTCGAAACAAAATGACTCCCTGTTCCAAAAGAATGTCTGTTTGTTATGATGTGGTAGATGGAATGAGACTCAACTCTTCCTTTTGTGGTCTATTATAAAAGTGCTAATGAGCCTGCTTGTTCAGACAGCATCTCCCTATGAATCGCCATCGCCAATCTCTCACTCAGGCTATTTCACACAAACTCCACGCACAGTGGTAACTAATTATGCTTTTCCACAATTGTCATAAAAAATCAATTTAACAACATTGTTTATACTCAGGATGATATAGAGGTCACTGGTACATGATCATAAAATATTTTACATATAAAAAGTTCGTCATTTTTCAAGATATTTAAATGTGGTATGAGAGAACATATTTTACATGCGTGTTCCCATATGTTCTTTCTAGTCACAAGGACAGAGTCTGTAACACACTTGGGGATGACAGAATCCTGAGATTCCTTTTGAGTTTAGTAACCATGCGACCAAGTGTCGACGTGGTCGAACTCAAGAGGTTTATACATGATTACCTTTCACTGCCATTACAGAAAAAACGCCTTATGCCATATTTCGTTATCACAATACTTTCAACTTTGTAAGAAGAAGCTTATCATCTTATTCAGTCATTTAATTATAATCATAGCCTTCATATTCCATTTAGAAAAATTGATTCAAACAATTATGCCACTATTAATATGACTTGCATATTATCACGATCATATCTTCAAATAATTAAGCCAAATTCTGTCCAAACAAACAAGATGTTTATAACTTTCTTAGATCTGGTTTCCTCTCGTCTCTACACAATTAGATATTCCAATTTTAGATCCTCAGTTATTTTTTTTGTCAATGCGATTACGAAGTTTCTGATAAATATGTCAGACAGGAAGATGCTCTCTTTAATTAAAAGCTAATAGAGTAAGGACTTCTGCAGGGCAGGCATATATGTATGCATGTATATACGAATGAATCTATTTATTTATGAAAGTTAAGGCAAAAGGTAGCTATTATTCGAACTCCTGGTATGGAGGAGTTATGGAGTTCCATTTGACAACGTCTGTGTGCGTGAGAGAGAGAGAGAGAGAGAGAGAGAAGAGAGAGAGAGAGAAGAGAGAGAGGGTGTAATTGCTGTATGAATAGTTAATGACTGAATTGGTTGTTGGTAGGTTCTGGGCTGTCTGCTGGTGCTGTTGATTGTCAGAGTTCTGTGTTTTTAGTGAGTTTTCAGTCAGTCTTTGGTGAGAGCCTGTGAAAGGTAGCAGTGTTGGAGGAGTCTATTGAAGGCATTGGAAGTTGATTGAGTTTTGTGTTTTATTTGGTGTTGTTAAGTTAGTGTTTTTTGCTTAGAGTTGTTGTGCCTGTGCTGTTGTGATTTGTGTGTTGTGTGCAATGGTCTTTTTGTTGTTATATGTGAGGTTGTGTTCCTTGGTGGTTGTTGTGTGTTGTTAGGTTGTGGTTATGTTCTTTGGTTGGTTGCTGTGTTGTTGATTGTTGGTTGTGTTCCTTGATTGTTGTTGTGTTTTGTTGTTGTCCTTGGTGGTTATGTTGTTGTGGGTTGTGTAGTCCTGGTGTTGTTGTGTTGCGTCGTGGTTCTTGGTTGTTGATGTTGGTGTTGTTGTTGTTGTCCCAGTGACCTTAACCAGCGGACAGCACAGGATATCCCGGAGTGACTGGATTGATTGTTAAGTACATGTTTTTTTTTTTTTTTTTTTTTTTTTTTTTTTTTTATAGGTATAGGTCAATTGCCCTGCTGTATTTTGTTGTGTAAAGAAGAAAGTGTGACTGAGGGTGGGTTTGGCAGCTGGATCGATTAGGTTAATGTGGGGAGGGCTTTGCCACTTTTTTTTTTTTTTTTTTCTAGCTTGTGATCCCGCCACACTGGTTGAGGGGGCGCATCAGCAGAACCCTTCCTTAGAGCCAGACCTTAACAATAAACAAGAATTGACGTTACTGATCAGTTTAGAAGTCCACTGGGTCAGTCAGCAGTCGCCAAGACCATTTCATGGCATCATAATCCTTCCCAGGGACGCTCAATTGCCCGAGAATACCTGAGGGATTGCCACGCCACTAGAAACAGCTGCAGGAGTCATAGTTGTAAAATACAGCAACTGAGTGTTTATTGTACGAACACGCGTTTGAGGCCTTTGCCGTTCATTGGTGTAATAATTTTTGTCTGAATTACTTTCATTTAAAGTAGGCACAACAATGTTAACACACATGACAGTAATTTTGAACCTTGCTAAAACTGTAGAACATAGCCAGTTCTACAGTATAAAAAAAAAAAAAAAAAAGTTATTTTTACCTCAAACTTTGAGTTCATTGTCCTCGCTTTAGCAAAACTGGTAACAACTTTCTCATTTTTTTTCAAGCATAAGTGTAAACTCTCCCTGATAAAGTAGAAGCAAAAGTTTAGTAATTTAATCTTGATTTGTGGTTGTTGTTGTTATGGTTGGGTTGATTTATTTCATAGCCATTGAGGTTAGTCTGTTTTTTTTATTATTATTAATTGTTTTATGGAGAGAAATGGAAATGAAATACTGTTTTAGGAAAAGCAACACAACTATGAGCTAAAACGGAAATTTATGCGGTCGAAAGCATCCATTTTTTCTGCACACTTGCATTACATTTCCTAATACAGTATTTATCACACATATTTTTGCCAATTCCTTTTATTATTTCAAGTCATTGTAGAGTGGTGTCTACCAAATATGAAATAAAACACACTGGATAAATCTCGGCGTTTGTAACTGATAACACAACTTCGTCTTTTCTGTTAATCTTGAGGTGAGGATCCAACTGTACTTCTAAATTGTTCCAGTATGTGATGACTTAATAACAATAGTTACCAACTGCTTACCATCCAGAGAGTCAAGGAGCCTTGGAAAGTTTACACCGGACATTCTTGAGGTTTTTCCTGTTATAATTTTGCCATATTTCACAGGAAAAATAATAGTGTATAATGAAGGTGGGCGGAGTGACAGCCTCATTCTTGAATGTCTTGTAGATTTCATTGACACCTATATGAATGAGACTGCTTTGGTAAGTAAAATCCAAAGGCTATTAAATAGATTGAACCTATGCATGTGTATTCGTGGTTATGAACCATATATACAAGACAGTTTTTCAATGAGAATAAATATTTATTTTGACAAAATAATGTAAAACAAGAATAGGCCAAGTATATGTGTCTATTCATGATTATGCACCATGTATGTAATTCGTTTTTAAAATTGGAGCAAAATAATATTCTACTTTCTGACAAAATAAAATCAAGCAGTATTGAACTGTATTTTTTTTTCATTGCTTACATCTCACGGAAGTTCGCTTTGAAATGAAATTATACTAATCAACACACTAATGAAACACAGGAAGACAGTTAGAAACTAAGGACTTTCATTCGTTGTAACACGTCATAAGAAAGTCAATCTTTAAACGAAAACGAATCAGTATTAACTCTTGTAACGAAATAGACAAAAAAATATTAGGCCTATATGTTAACTTTGAAACGAAAGCAAACGATTATACGAACTTAATCATCTTTCTGGAAACTCCTCCTTCCTTCATAAAATATTCAATAAACATTATGAAAGTCCGCGGGCCCAAGTTTAAACTCTTAACAATTTCACATGGGAGTATTTAATTCGTTTCATCAACCACTCTTTCACTGGACGTCTTACTTGACGTTTATGAGATTTTTTTATGTCAGCAATTCAGTTACAGCCAGAGCATCGTGTGCTGACGTCATGGATGCTAAGGAGGACTGAGTAAACGGCCTGTATCGTTAGTGTCGAAGATTTGCCTGCACAGTTGGACTGCGCAGTTATAACTGTGCAGGCATAACTGAACGTTAGTGAAGGACTTAAAGCAACCGGGATGACTCGCCCCAGTGGCGAGCGCTTTCTGCACTAGCAAAGCCAAGTTAAAGTCAGAAATCACCTTATAAAAACAAATACTTCTTTGGGCCAGTAAGAAACTAATGTCAGCCTCATGTAATCTCACTTTGATGTTTTGTAATGATCTGGACAACGTTTGTTATTTATTTTACATTGCAATCTGTAGTAATAGTTTATTACTCAATAGTTAATTCCTTTGAAGTACTTTATTAGTTCATTTTATAAGATCATTTTTTATCAAATGAGCCCAATTTTATATAGCAATTTTGTTTTATTAGAACCAAATATTTGCATCAAGTATCAGTTTAAAACAAAGTAGTATTTTCCTTTTCTACATGTTACTATAAATTTTTTTGGGGGAAAAACAAAACGCACTGGCGACATGATTATTCGTAGGCGATAAAATCGTCGTTAATATGGAACGTTATGTACGTACTCCTTATTAATACGTCAAACACTTTGTCCTAACTCTATGACTATCGTATAGTTTCAAAGCTAAATGTCCCATTATCAAGTTAGAAAAAAAATCAAATCATGAATAACTAATTTGGGCTTAAAAGTGTATTAGTCCTGCAGCCGAGGGGGTGATCGTATGCAAAAACAGGTATACCTAAATTTCTCTTCACAGACTGATAGTACACACATGGAAAGGTCAGTAAAAAGTGGGTGGCCGTTCCATACCTTGTCAAATCTCCTGCTATAACTGTCAAAGCTGCTAGCGTAGCAAATAACAGACATAGCTAATATGAGCAGGAGTAATCTGATAAGATATAAGCATTTTAATATTTTGCATGTAAAGTTAATGAATCATGAACTTGAATTCATCATAAAAAAGTCATGGAAAGTAGAATTACAAATAATTAAGTTTTAGATAAAAGATCTGGGTAATAGAAACAAACATCTGAATATTCATTAAAGGAAAGATAATTAAAGCACTGTTCATTATATATTTAATTCATATCCATATCTTTTATTTTTCATGAGAGGCAATCAATTAGATAGCACTATACATGTCATAGAAGCTGTGTCTCTATGGTTATCATACTTGATATCATGTAATGTTTGCAACTGTAAGTACGAAATGTCTGTTCAAATCACTGTAATCTGATTTAGGAAGTAATAATACTCATCTTTTTAGTGTAATAAATCCATTATTACACTACATATTGACAAAGGAAACTGACGTTGAGAACATGGAAAACCAAGAAAAGACAGTTTTCGTTTTTTTAGTTTTTTTTTTAAATTCTACAACGTATTGGCAAAAGAATCTATATTACCTAAAAAAGTTCCCTAGGAAACTAAAATTACAAAATCACTTCCAGCTTATTCAATAATGATATAGTACCAGATTTTGCGTCGTCTTCATTTTACAACTATCTCATATTTTGTTGATGCAGATTATTGTTAAATCCAATGCTTGCTCAGTTATAAAGATACAAAATAGATGAAAAATCATGTAGCACAATTTGTTTACAACACTTTTGACCAACTCGGTAAGAATAAGTTTCTTTTCCACAATGAATCACGATACAATGCAACCAAAATCTATAAGAACATAATCGACCTATCAATTAACAGAGGCAAAACAAGAAACTGCTCAATTTCTTATTGATATGCAACATATTTACAGCATGCCATGATGATTCTTGCTAGCATTATCAGTCACGATATTTTGACAATAGCAGAATCACAAAATTCCACTTTGTCTACATTCACATTATTAAGCGGCACATTTATGACAGTTACAAGAGTGCAAATTCATATGGAAGAGGATTTTTTCAATGCACATGGCAGTAACATGTTACCCCTCTCATAATATCTATAATCTTTAGGCTCAATTTTAAAAGTAGTCTCAGAAAGCAGAGTACGTTGCAAAAAAACTTCTCAAAATTTCAAACCTCGGTTTTCGTACACCTCTATTTTCGTACTTTTTTCTATGAAATTTTGTCTCGGTTATTGTATGTTTCCTCGGATTTCGTACACTCGGAAACGCTCCATCTGTGGCCCAGCACATGACTGGGTCCCATATCGAGAGCCCAAACAAAGCATCCCTTCGTCTCTTGTGACCCATTCTGCTTTTATGTTGGTTGTTTTTGTGTTTTTTTATTCGAGTGTAAATGCTACATAAGCCATCACGTGGCCAAAGAAATTTCTGTATAAAAGGTGAGAAATACTATAGAATTTAAAAAAAAGCTCGTAGCAAAGTGTTGGAGGAAGTTGCATGTCGATCTTAGTGAGAAAATGTCTGCAACAAGTGCTGCTGTGAGTGAATTTAAGGCCAGTAGAAGCTGGTTTGAAAAAATGAAGAACATGAATGGGGATACATAATGTGCTTACTTTAGGGATTAAAGGACATGTTTGCAAAATGGAATGATGTAAAAATATTTTGTGGAGAATTATCATCCCAACAAAGAAGTTGTAATCCGTGTCTCCAACATGTTTAATGACAATGCCGAAAGAAATGTCGGGAACAAATGTCTCTGGACAGTTTTGCTGTGAAACAGGGCTCCAGTAACTCTCAAGCTGGTCCTATTGTCGGTAAACAACAAAGAGGGGAAGTAACCTCAGATAGTGCCAGTAAAAAAATGAAGAGAAATAACCTCAGATAGGTCTTTGATACCTAGAGTCTTTCTGGAGGGAGATTCCCCTTCCAAACAATAATCTTTCCTCCTCCCTCTCCCCTCCTCCCTGTCTTCGATACGTTAACAAGTGTTTTCCATAAAGGTAAGAGTGATGTTAAATGTTCATTTATTCATTATTTTATTAGTCATTTATATTTATTTCTAATTGTTTTCTGTATGTAAATCTGTTAATTCTCCATAAAATGTACTTTTAAAATATATTTTTTGGGGTCTGAAGTGCATTAATTGTATTTACGTTATTCTTTATGGGAATTATTGTTTAAGGATTTGTACGTTTCTCTAATTTTGTGGGAAGTTCCAGAATGGATTATGTACGAAAATCGAGGTTTTGCACTATATATATATAATATATATATAATATATATATAATATAGATATATATCTATAGATATATATATATATATATATAGATATATATATAGATATTATCTATAATATATATATATAGATATATCTATATATATATATATTTCTATATATCTATATATATATATAGATATATACATATATCTATAGATATATATCTATATATATATATATATCTATATTATCTATATATATATATATATATATATATATATATATCTAATAGATATATATATCTCTATATATCTATATATATATGTGTGTATCTATATATATATAATATATATATATATATATATATATAGAGATAATATATTATATATATATACATATATATATGGATCATATATATCTATAGATATATATATATATAGATATATATATATATATATATATATATATAGATATATGATATATATATAGAACTATATATAATTCTATAGATGTATATATATATATATACATAGGTATATATATATATATATATATTTAATATCTATATATAATATCTATATATATATATCTATAGGATATTATCTATTATCTTATATATATATATATCTATATATATATATATATATATATATATATATATATATATATTATATATATCTATGTATTATATCTATTATATATATATATATTATATATTATATAATATATACTATATCTATCTATATATATATATATATATATATATATATATATATTGCTATCTATATATAGATATATATATATATAGAATATATATAGATATATTATATATATAGGAATATATATCATATAATATTAATATAATATATCTCTCTATATATATATATATATTATATAGATATATAGAATATAGATATATGTAGATATATAATATATTATATTATAATATTATATATATATATATATATTCTATATATATATATATATAGATATATATTATATATATATATATAATATATATAATATATATTATATATATATATATCTATCTATATATATATATATAGAAATATATAGATTAAAACTATATATATATATATATAATTATAATATAATAATTATATATATATATATATCTATACTATATATATATATATATATATACTAATATCTATAGATAGGATATATAATTATATCTATATATATTATATATATATATATATATAGATATATATATATATACTATAGATATATATATATATACTATATATATATAGATATTATAGAATAGATATATATATAGATATTATATATAGATATATATATATATATATATATATATATATATAGATTATTATATAGATATATTATATAGATATATATAATAGATATTATATAGATATATATATATATATATAGATGTATATATAAGAATATATATAGATATATTATATATATATATATATAATCTATATAGATAATTATATATATATATATATATATATTATCATATATAGATCTATATATAGATATAGTATATATATATATATATATATATATAATATCTCCATAGATATATATAGTATAGTATATATATATATAATCTAGTATATATATATAGATCATATATATATATATAAATATATAGATATGTATATATATTATAATGTAGATATATAATATACTATATATATAATTATATATATCGATAATATATAATAGATAAGAATATATTACTATATATAATATATATATATATATATATATATATATAATATTATAGAATATATATATATATATATAATAAGCATATTATATATATTATATCTATATATATATATACTATATATATATAGTATATATAAATGTATATATATCCTATATATATTACTATATTCTATATATATTATATATATATATATTATATATTATATACTATATATATGTCTATCTATATATATATATATATATATATATATATATATTATCTTATTTTTTATAATATATATATATAATATTATAGTATGCTATAAATATTATGATATGGTATATTATATAATTGATGTATATATAATATATTATATATATATATTATGTATATATATATGTATATATATATATGTGATCTGAGATTAGGTATATTTATATATGGATATGTATATATATAGTGGATATTGAGATATGGATTAATAGAATATATACTATATATAGTATATATATATATAGTATATAATAATATTAATATAGAGATAGATAGAGAGATAGATATATATATATATATAGAAATTATATATATACAGATAGATATTAAGTAGATGGATCGTATCTATCTATATTTATCGATCGAGCTATCTAGTCGATTAGATAGAGAGAATAGTTAGTATTAGATAATATATGGTACTATATAAGTTTATAGATAATAAATTATATAGATAATTATAA
>NC_087220.1:32790616-32824047 GCF_015104395.2 Macrobrachium nipponense | reverse complement strand
ATTTTCCATAAGAGAGAGAGAGAGAGAGAGCGAGAGAGGGCGTAATTAATGGATGGATCGTTAGCAATTTAGATTCGCTGTTGGTGAATTCCGGGTTGTCTGCTGTGCAGCTGGAGTTAGTTGTTAGGATCAGAGTTTTCAGTAAGTCCTCGTCAGAGCCTGTGATGATCAGTAATGTCGCAGCGGTCTGTGAAGAGTGTCAGTTAAGTTGTGTGTTACTGATTTGTTGTTTAGTTGTTGTTACGTTTGATATGGTTTGCTTTGGAGTTGTTGTGCCTGTGTTGTTAGATTTGTTGTGCTTGTGAGTTCCTGTTGGGTTGTATGTGAGTTGTTATGGTTGAGGGTTGTTGTTGTTGTTGGGAGCTGTTGTGGTTTCTTGGTGTGGTTGTGAGTTGTTGAAGGTTGTTGTTGGTGAGCTGTTGTGATTCTTTGGTGTTGTTAGTGGGTGTGTGTGTTACCTTTTTGTGTTGTTGTTTATTGTGTTAGTAATTATTTGTGCAGTGGTCTTTTGCTGTGGTTAAATTCCTTGTTTTTTGTTGTGTTGTTGAGTTGTGGTTTTGTTCCTTGTTTGTTTGCTGTGTTGTTGAGTTGTGGTTGTATTCTGTGTTTGTTGTTGTGTTGTTGAGTTGTGGGATTGTGGTCCTTGGGTGTTGTGTTGTTGGGTTGTGGGGCTGTGGTCCTTGGTTGTTATGTTGTTAGGAGTCTTTGTAGGGGTTGTGGTTCTTGGTTGTTGTTTTTGTTGTTAGTGGTGCCTCAGTGTCCTCGACCAGCGGACAGCACAGCATAGCCCTGAGTATTTGGAGTTGGGTGAGTACGTGTGTTTGTGATTTTGTTCTGTGTGAGGGTAGTCAGTTGTCCTGCATGTATTCCGTAGTGTAAAGAGGAAAGTGTGGCCGAGGGTGAGTTTGGCAGCCAGATTGGTTAAGTTTATGTGGGGGAGATTTTGCCGCTTGTATTTTTAGCTTGTGATCCCGCCACACCTCAAACTCCATGATTAAAAACACAACCTTTGACTTATCACTACTTGAGGTTTCTCAGATAAAAACATTATATCGTAGTTACGGCCACAACTCTGGCAATCATGAAAATTTGGCTTTAAGCCAAGATTATTTTAGTAAATTACTTAACTGTTCTTCTTACTGTAATGAATAACAGGCCCAGGGTTCAGCTCAATGTCTCCCGGAAGGATTAGAATTAACAACATAAAATCAGTATCAAAAGTAATAGATGCATAACAGTAACTTTGTGAAAATCAATAGAATACACAATAATACCAACAAGAACGATATTTACACTATTTAAAAAATGCTGTTGAGAGTATAAATAAATGTCACCATACATCATTAAAAAAACACCGAATGCAACGGGTCTACAAGGTGGGGCCAGCACACCTTGTAAGGCAAATGAAATCCAACAGGTTTGGCACAACAACGGGGGAAGGACATTCATGATGGATTTAGAAATAAAATACTTAGAAGGAAAAGATCAGGTAAAGATGAAGGCACTTTCCTGATTATCCACCAGGCAACTTTTGTTTTCTCATCAGCCTATCCTACACATTTCTCGAAAAATAGGAAAGTGAACGAAAAAGATGATAGATGCCTGATTGTACCCTCAGGCAAGGGCTATGGCACAGTCCATTCTTGGAAAACAAGGTTTATATTGTGAGTAGCCTTCTCTTAGAAGGGTTGTCAACCCAGCTAAAGAGATCCTTGTACCCTCTGGTTTGACTTCGGAGTATCTTCTTAAAAAAGAGTTGCCTGCTAAGGCTATAAAGAGTCTCGTCTGACCTAACTCATGTAGGCGGGGTATCACATCCTAAAGTGAATGTTACTGAGCCACATAATCCCATTACTCTCTACAGTAGTCAAAGGCTACTCAGGAATCACATGCTCCTTTCATGGCATCATGACTATACAACTCGTTCATTGGCTGCGAACTTCATTATGAGTTATCTTGTCGATATTAATGTACTTTTATTTTCTCTCGAAAATTATGGAAAATTTTGTACCAAACTCCTTCCGGTATGATTACTATATTTTTCTGTTATCATCAGTCATTCATTAAGCGATGCATCTATCATTTCACGCTTCACTCAAGTTCCTAATTTGAAATTCCTCCTGTTCGAATTTGGTCAACAAAAAGTTAGCAGAGTAATGAACTGGATAATTCACTGACAAAGGTCTTTCAGTCGTTAACGGTGATACATACTAATTACTTTTGACATCTCAGTTACTTTCTGAGAAATACTCGCGACTTTGATCTTTCATCTTGCAGAAATTATTCTTTTCAGTATTTCATAAAAAAAAAAAATATAGCAATGAAAGCGAGATCAACAAATGAAAATTACCAACAAATGCATGAAAAAAAATATTAGTCATGTACAATTTCGTTCAAATATCAGAAAAATTAGAAAATATAATGAAGTCTCTCTCCCTTTCTCGTAAAATCGTGTGAATTTTTTAACTTCAATTTCACGTCTTTTATTTGTCAATTCCTTTGAAGATGCTATCGACTATTGATCTTAAAACTGTCGATAACGTAGTATATTAGTTCTCCTATACTTTTTTATACAAATTTCAACGCCTTGAAAATTTCAGAATTAAAACTAAATAAAAATGTCATCTTTAGCGAAATTTCATCTCTCTCACTGTGATTAGGGAGTGAAAAAACCTGCTTATATATCCATGATTTTAAGCATTTAGACTTTTTAGTCTATGTGACTGCAATTCTCTACAAGTCATGATCTATATATATATATATATATATATATATATATATATATATATATATACACTACATGTTGGAGACGCGGATTACAACTTCTTTGTTGGGATGATAATTCTCTACAAAAATGTTTTACATCATTCCATTTTGCAAACATGTCCTTAATCCCTGAAGTAAGCACATTATGTATGCCCATTTATTTCTTTAATTTTTCAAACCAGCTCCTACTGGCCTTAAATTCACTCACAGCAGCATTTGTTGCAGATATTTTCTCACTAAGATCGACATGCAACTTCCTCCAACACTTTGCTACGAGTTTTTTTTTTTTATTCTACAGCATTTCTCACCTTTTCTACAGAAATTTCTTTGGCCACGTGATGGCTTATTTAGCATTTGCACTCGAATAAGAAAAAGCAAAAAAAAAAAACAACCAACAGAAGCAGAATGGGTCACAAAAGACGAAGGGATGCTTTGTTTGGGCTCTCGATATGGGACCCAGTTACGTGCTGGGCCACGGATGGAGCGTTTCCGAGTGTACGAAATCCGAGGAAACATACAATAACAGAGACAAAATTTCATAGAAAAAAGTACGAAAATGGAGGTGTACGAAAACCGAGGTTTGACATTTTGAGAAGTTTTTTTGCAACGTACTCTGCTTTCTGAGACTACTTTTCAAATTGAGCCTAAAGATTATGGATATTATGAGAAGGATAACATGTTACTGCCATTTGCATTGAAAAATCCTCTTCCATATGAATTTCCACTCTTGTAACTGTCATAAATGTGCCACTTAACAATGTGAATGTAGATAAAGTGGAATTTTGTGATGTAAGTTCTACCATTGTCAAATTATCGTGACTGATAATGCTTGCAAGAATCATCATGACATGCTGTAAATATGTTGCAAATCAATAAGAAATTGAGCAGTTTCTTGTTTTGCCTCTGTTAATTGATAGGTCGATTATGTTCTTATAGAGATAGCATATTGCAAGTTATTTTGGTTGCATTGTATACGTGATTCATTCCGGAAAAAGAAACTTATTCTTACCGAGTTGGTCAAAAGTGTGTTTTAAACAAATTGTGTTACATGATTTTTCATCTATTTTGTATCTTTATAATGACAAGCATTCGGCTTTAACAATAATCTGCATCAACAAAATATGAGATAGTTGTAAAATGAAGACGACGCAAAATCTGGTACTATATCATTATTGAATAAGTGGAAGGGATTTTGCACTTTTAGTTTCCTAGGGAACTTTTAGGTAATATGATTCTTTTGTCAATACGTTGTAGAATTTAAAAAAAAACTAAAAAAACGAAAACTGTCTTTTCCTGGTTTTCCATGTTCTCAACGTCAGTTTCCTTTGTCAATACGTATGTAGTATAGTAATGGATTTATTACACTAAAAAGATGAGTATTATTACTTCCTAAATCAGATTACAGTGATTTGAACAGACATTTGTACTTACAGTTGCAAACATTACATGATATCAAGTATGATAACCATAAAGACACGTAACTTCAATGACATGTATAGTGTTATCTAATTGATTGCCTCTCATGAAAAATAAAAGATATGGATATGAATTAAATATATAATGAACAGTGCTTTTATTATCTTTCCTTTGATGAATATTCAGATGTTTGTTCCTATTACCCAGATCTTTTATTTAAAACTTAATTATTTGTAATTCTACTTTCCATGACTTTTTTATGATGAATTCAAGTTCATGATTCATTAACTTTACATGCAAAATTTTTAAATGCTTATAATTTTATCAGATTACCCCTGCTCATATTAGCTATGTCTGTTAAAAATTTGAAAGCAATTGAATGAAGAGTTTAGTGGCTAGCACTCAAAGTATGAAATTTTCCTGCTGTGCGATAGAGAGCAAGTTATTTGCTACGCTAGCTACTTTGACAGTTATAGCAGGAGATTTGACAAGGTATGGAACGGCCACCCACTTTTTACTGACCTTTCCATGTGCGTACTATCGAGAAATTTAGGTACCTGTTTTTGCATACGATCACCCCCTCGGCTGCAGGACTAATACACTTTTAAGCCCAAATTAGTTATTCATGATTTGATTTTTTTTCTAACTTAATAATGCAACATTTGAGCTTTGAAACTGTACGATAGTCACTAGTTAGGACAAAGTGTTTGACGTATCAAAAAGAAGTACGTAGCATAACGTTCCATATTAACGACGATTTTATCGCCTACGAATAATCATCGTTTTGTTTTTCCCAGAAAAAAATGTATAGTAACATATAGAAAAGGAAAATACTATTTTGATTTAAACTGATACTTGATGCAAATATTTAGTTCTAAAAAAAATTGCTATATAAAATTGGGCTCTTTTGATAAAAAATGAGCTTATAAAATGAACTAATAAACTACTTCAAAGGAATTAACTATTAAGTAATAAAACTATTACTACAGATTGCAGTGTGAAATAAAATAAATAACAAACGTTGTCCAAATCATTACAAAACATCAAAGTGAGATTACATTAGGCTGACATTAGTTTCTTACTGGCCCAAATAAGTATTTGTTTTTATAAGATGATTTCTGACTTTAACTTGGCTTTGCTAGTACAGAAAGCGCTCGCCACTGGGGTGAGTCATCCCCGGTTGCTTTGAGCCCGCCACTAACGTTCAGTTATGCCTGCACAGTTATAACTGCGCAGTCCAACTGTGCAGGCAAATCTTCGACACTAACGATACAGGACGTTTACTCAGTCCTCCATAGCATCCATGGCGTCAGCACACGATGCTCTGGCTGTAATTGACTTGCTGGCATCAAGAAATCTCATAAACGACAAGTAAGACATCCAGTGAAAGAGTGGTTGGTGAAAACGAATTAAATACTCCCAAGTGAAATTGTTAAGAGTTTAAACTTGAGCCCGCGGACTTTCATAATGTTTATTGAATATTTTATGAAGGAAGGAGGAGTTTCTAGAAAGAGGATTAAGTTCGTATAATCGTTTGCTTTCGTTTCAAAGTTGACATATAGGCCTAATATTTTTTTTGTCTATTTCGTTACAAGAGTTAATACTGATTCGTTTTCGTTCAAAGAAAGACTTTCTTATGACGTGTTACAATGAATGAAAGTCCTTAGTTTACAACTGTCTTCCTGTGTTTCATTAGTGTGTTGATTAGTCTAATTTCATTTCAAAGCGAACTTCCGTGAGATCTAAGCAATGAAAAAAAATACACAGTTCAATACTCTTTGATTTTGTTTCAGCAGAAAGTAGAATATTATTTTGTTCTAATTTTAAAAACGAATTACATACATGGTGCATAATCATGAATAGACCCATATACTTGGCCTATTCTTGTTTTACATTATTTTGTCGTAATAAATATTTATTCTCTTTGAAAAACTGTCTTGTATATACGGTTTATAACCACGAATACACATACATAGGTTCAATCGGTTTAATAGCCTTTGGATTTTACTTGCCAAAGCAGTCTCATTCATATAGAAGGTGTCAATGAAATCTACAAGACATTCAAGAATGATGCTGTCACTCCCAGCCTTCATTATACACTATTATTTTTCCTGTGAAAATAAGGCAAAATTATAAGTATATATTATTCTGACTTCCGTATCAATCCTTCAAAATATGTAAATCCAATAATTATATCCTCAATTTAGGTATAAACACTTTTCAATTCAATAAACCCAGCTCAATGTTCTTTTTTAGTAGATGTTATCTGTCCGCGGGCGGACAGCGAACTGAGCCAAAAAAGTTGCCTCTACCACATTAACATTGCAATGCGCATGCGCAGCCGTTTGGCCTCGTGCTCATCGATTGAGATGAGCTATTTACCCAGGCCGCCTGCACAGGCCAGATAAACTGTGCAGGTTGTCCACACTAACTAGTTATAACTGCGCAGGCATAACTGAATGTAAGTGGCGGCCTTAATTAAGTAGCGCTCACAGATTGACTTCACTTATCGAATCCTATGCCCCATCTATTGCTCTTATGTGATCGTTGAATGGAACCTACCTTCCCTCTGACTTCTCCAGAGAATCCATCAGACGACTGTCACTGGATCTGTAATGTACAGCTGCACTGCAGAGCTTCAGGAAAAACCTCAAGAATGTCCGGTGGAAACTTTCTAAGGCTCCTTGACTCTCTGGATGGTAAGCAGTTGGTAACTATTGTTATCAAGTTCATCACATACTGGAACAATTTAGAAGTACAGTTGGATCCTCACCTCAAGACTAACAGAAAAGACGAATTTGTGTTACCAGTTACAAACGCCGAGATTTATCCCGTGTTTTATTTCATATATGGTATACACGACTCTACAATGACTTGAAATAACAAAAGGAATTGGCAAAAATATATGTGATAAATACTGTATATTAGGAAATGCAATGCAAGTGCGCAGAAAAAATGGATGCTTTCGACCGCATAAATTTCCGTTTTAGCTCATAGTTGTGTTGCTTTTCCTAAAACAGTATTTAATTTCCATTTTTCTCCATAAAGCAATTAATAATAACAAAAAAAAAACAGACTAACCTCAATAGCTATGAAATAAATCAACCCAAGCATAACAACAATAACCACAAATCAAGATTAAATTTCTAAACTTTTGCTTCTACTTTTTTGGAGGGAGTTTAGACTTATGCTTGAAAAAAATGAGAAAGTTGTTACCAGTTTGCTAAAGCGAAGGCAATGAACTCAAAGTTTGAGGTAAAATAACTTTTTTTTTATACTGTAGAACTGGCTATGTTCTACAGTTGATATACTGAGTTTTAGTAAGGTTCAAAATTACTGTCATGTGTGTTAACATTGTTGTGGCTACTTTAATTGAAAGTAATTCAGACAAAAATTAATACACCACTGAACGGCAAAGGCCTCAAACGCGTGTTCGTACAATAAACACTCAGTTGCTGTATTTCACAACTATGACTCCTGCCGCTGTTTCTAGTGGCGTGGCAATCCCTCAGGTATTCTCGTGCAATTGAGCTTCCCTGGGAAGGATTATGATGCCATGAACTGGTCTTGGCGACTGCTGACTGACCCAGTGGATTTCTAAGCTGATCAGTAACGTTAATTCTTGTTTATTATTAAGGTCTGGCTCTAAGGAAGGGTTCTGCTGATGCGCCCCCTCAACCAGAAGTTCGAATAATAGCTACCTTTTGCCTTAACTTTCATAAATAAATAGATTCATTCGTATATATATGCATACATATATGCCTGCAGAAGTCCATACTCTATTAGCTTTTAAGGGGAGCATCTTCCTGTCTGACATATTTATCAGAAGCTTCGTAGTCGCATTGACAAAAATAACTGAAGACCTAAAATTGGATATCTAATTGTGTGTAGAAGACAAGAGGAAACCAGATCTAAGAAAGTTATAAACATCTTTGTTTGTTTGGACAGAATTTGGCTTAATCATTTGAAGATATGATCGTGATAATATGCAAGTCATATTAATAGTGGCATAATTGTTTGAATCAATTTTTCTAAATCGAATATTGAGGCTATGATTATAATTAAATGACTGAATAAGATGATAAGCTTCTTCTTACAAAGTTGAAAGAATTGTGATAACGAAATATGGCATAAGGCGTTTTTTCTGTAATGGCAGTGAAAGGTAATCATGTATAAACCTCTTGAGTTCGACCACGTCGACACTTGGTCGCATGGTTACTAAACTCAAAAGGAATCTCAGGATTCTGTCATCCCAAAGTGTGTTACAGACTCTGTCCTTGTGACTAGAAAGAACATATGGGAACACGCATGTAAAATATGTTCTCTCATACCACATTTAAATATCTTGAAAAATGACGAACTTTTTTATATGTAAAATATTTTATGATCATGTACCAGTGACCTCTATATCATCTTGAGTATAAAAAATGTTGTTAAATTGATTTTTTATGACAATTGTGGAAAAGCATAATTAGTTACCACTGTGCGTGGAGTTTGTGTGAAATAGCCTGAGTGAGAGATTGGCGATGGCGATTCATAAGGACATGCTGTCTGAACAAGCAGCCCCATTCTGGACTTTTACAATAGACCACAAAAGGAAGAGTTGAGTCTCATTCCATCTACCACATCATAACAAACAGACATACTTTTGGAACAGGGCGTCATTTTGTTTCGAAGTCAATAATTACAACGAATCCCAGACTATTTAAGAGGAAGACTAATTAGATTTAAGTTGTCCCTTAAGCGCCTTCTCGATTTCGCCTTCATAAACCGAAATAATTAAATGAAATCTTAGAAAAGTCCTCTGACATACTCGGAGACATGATATACGGTAGGTTCCGTAACAAACAATTGTTTTATTCATTGCAATTTTTTTTTTCAGACGCCATGTCAGTCAAAGCTCCGGAAATTGCTTTTGAACTAAAATTCCATGATCAATAAGGCATACATTTAGTAAAGGGCTATGCATATCATGTTTTCTTTTATGCTTTCTACATTATCTAATACTTTCGTCATTGTTGCCTATATGAGAGTAGAGAATTCCAAGTCTATTATTTAGAGAAACAGAGGAAATTATAACTCATTATGCTCAGAGTTCCAGGACTTCCGAAAGAGCCACAAATCCTCGAACCTTTATTTAAAATCCCATTAATGAGTCGTTCATTGTGAATGAGAAGGAGCATTCCTTGCAGACTAATTAAGCACTAATTATACATCGTTAGACTGTTTCCTAATGACTTCCTTCACGCATTCCTCGTCCAATTCCAGCAACAGGAAATTTACCCATTTTTGGGAATGAAACAAATCACCCTTTGAGGCCCAGGTCCCGATGTTCGGTTCAAATCTTCCTCCAAGGGATCTCAGAGGAGAAGGAACAACCTCTCAATCTGTCAGATGTGTACATTTTGCTTTGTTTATCCATTACTTTTTCTATATACATACAGATCGTTATTAAAATTATACGGGTGTAAAAGTTTGTCAGTCTGCTGTGGTGAGGAAAATCAAAGGATAGAAAAGACAATGTTGCTACCTCCTTACTCGAGGATTCCATTTGGACACAATCACCTCTTTTTCGCAGTTTTTCTTGTCTGCTCGACGGATATGAGAGAGAGACAGAGAGAGAGTTAAAAACGTTTAAGAAGAATTGTACGAAATCTGCATTCAAAGGGTGATACAAGAGAGTGAAACGTCATGTTCATTTAGTATTCGTTTTTTTTTATCAGATTTTCGTAGGGAAGGGGGAATGTTAGAAACAGAACTCCAAATAACGGTAGCACGCACGAGAAATGAATAATTGAGTTGATGTTTACCATCTGCCATGGAATAGGTACAGCTGGACTGTCTACTGAGTAGTTAATTGTTTATATTGTTAAAGACGCTCTCGCTTAGGGTTTTATTAAAAAGTACCATTAGACTGCGAAGAGGCAACTTCTATTAACAAAGATGTCCGGGTGACTGTGTATAAAATCGAAGTGAAGTTTTTCTGTAATCTTTCAGAAGAGATTAGAGCCTGAACAGACTCGCTGGGTAACAAAACACCAAAGACCGAGAAGAAGAAAAAGGAAAAGCAGCAGATACACGAGAGAGTCAAATCTCTTGCGTTAAATGGAGAGCAGTTGGTGAAAGAGGCTCACATACTGGTGGATCCAGTCTCGACTGGAGGAGAGCTGAGCCTTTAAAGAAGAGAAAGGAAACGTAGAACAGGAGAAAGGAGATGAAGTGACTAGGATTGACTCAAGCATCTCCTTATGTGCACCTCCTCGTGCATATGTTATATCCCAATGACGATAACTTTTGATTTCTGTTTTTGTATGGAAACGGTCTTGAAATGGAAAGGCATCGTTGTCTCAGAACTTCCTGAGGCCTGGAAACTAGGAGAATGAAGAATTTTAATTGTCTGAATGCAACAGCGTCAACCAACATACGTCTAACACCTCCATAAAGACTGTGCATATAACTCTCTGTAATGTCTTTCTCAAGACTAACAAGCCCGATGGCCTTCGTTAACAAGGGGACTATTCGTGGTCTCGCTCCTTTCATTTATAATAAATGCCTTTACAATCCTCATCCCGGTTAGCCATCACCTCTCCCTTCGGATATCACACGTATTTGCATAGATATTGCCTATGATCTCATCGCCATGATAACCGTTAATGAAAATACACTGACGGTCACCAATATCAAATCATGTGTCAAATAGTGTGAGACAGGGGTAGCGTCAGAGGATTTATACGAGAGGACATGATATATGATTTCAACAAAAAGATAAGAAATTTTCCCAAGTATAATATTCTTTTTTTATTAATTCTTTTAGGAAGTGGAATTACTAAAAAAAATGCACAAATATATACAAATGAGTGTGATTATACATACACACCAAAAATCATTTGAAATTTGTTATTGTTTGTTTGTTTATTTGTTTTTTTTTACGCGTTCACCGGTATCTGCAGATGCTCAATGACAGCGTATGCCGATAATCAGAGGAACTGCGAAGGGAATGATAGAAGGCTGATGAAGATGTTATGACCGCCTTTGAAAATTCGTTTTGCCATGAGGCCTGCAGAGGACAGGACAGGTGTAGAGGCGAGGACTGATTTCAGGTGGAAACACCAGAGAAAGGGCTGAACACAACATCGCTTGCTGCACCGGAAGTAGGAAAGGCTGCAGACAAGCAACGGTAATCTCACTTTCAGAAGAAGCTAGGCTCCCATCAGGGAATTGTCCTAGAAAACAGTTTTCCCAAAGTAGGGCGATACGAGAAACATTATGGTCGATGAAAAGGAAGAAGAAAAAGCGTTTTGGCCATAACAGAACCTGCAAAATAACCAAACAACATAATTGCGAGAATGTGAATAACATGTTTGGAAAACATAACCTTAACGCCCTCTTAATGAGAAAGGGACACTACATAAGTTTTGTTAAAATTGGCTCTTCAATTTTTTATTTTTGTTTCTAATGATATTATTTAATTAAAGAAATGTATATATATATATATATATATATATTATATATATATAAATATATATATATATATATATATAGATATATATATATATATAATTATATAGGGTATATAATATATATATATATATATATATATATATATATAATATATATATTTGTATAGCGAGTAATAGTATACTGCCAACCCCAGGTATCCGTTTATTTTTGTGAACTCTCCTCATGTCATTTGCAAATAGCGTGGATATTCCATGAATCCTGAAAGAGCCTTGGAATTGCATGGCTCTTGTTGCGTTTGCCGGTTAGCTGGAACTATCAATTATCAATTAATGACCACGTAGCGTCGTGTACAAATTTGCATTTTGATTCGTCAACGAATATTCCCGAGTTTCCCTGTATGTATACACACACGCACGCACACACACATACACACACAAATATATATATATATATTATATATATATATATATCTATATATAGAATTATATATATAGATATAGATTATATATTTTTAGAAAATAATTAAGATATACAAACACAAAAAACATCTCTAACTATTTATATGAAATGAAAGGCATCGGACGTATGTGAAAACGTTTTATGCTTATGGAAGATGATGCAATCTTCATTGGGTTACTTGGCCAGGACACAGAAGTGTGAAACAAGTACGAGCATCACAGATTGTCAAGAAAAAATAAATATTAAATAAAAAATTGGAACCATGTGGCCTCAAGTGGTGACAGCTATTTTCCTGCTTCGAAATGACAATGCCATTTCTCTTTCTCACATTCTACGTTATCGTAACTTTTAAATTATGTTTATGTGAAATCTGTACATACATTTAATAGAACATACTAACTCTGAGCAAAGTAAGGAATCTGAAAATATTGCAAACAATTTTACAACAATTCATAAGAATATACTATATGTATATATACCCTACATACATACATACATATATCTATATTATATATATATATATAGATATGTATATATTATTACCTATATGATGTATGTATCTTAGCCCATATTATCCTTTATGGCTGGTTTCCTTTCCGCAATGCATATCAATCCCCTCCTCCGTTAAAACTCCGCAACTGCAATGGGTGGGGTTGCAAAATTTTTTGCAATATTTTCATATTCCTTATTCTGCTTAGAGTTAGTATGCTTAAATAATGTATGTTCAGATTTCACATAACATAATTTACAGGTTACGTTAACGTAGAATGTGAGAAGAAAGAGAAATGGCATCGTCTGTTCGAAGCAGTAAAATAGATGTCACCACTTGAGACCGCGTGTTTCCAAATTTTTTTTTTTAACTATATTGCGATGCTCGCACCATTTTCACTACTTCTGTGTCCTGGCCAAGTAACCCAATGAAGATTGCATCATCTTCCATAAGCATAAAACGTTTGACATATGTCTGATGCCTTTCAATCATATAAGTAGTTAGAGATGGTTTTGTATTGAAAAAGTATCTAATATTACTAGTAAATTAACTCTTACATCTTTTGATTTGCCAAAAGAGAATTTGTCGACTCGTAAGTAGCTTAAATTTTGACGTGTAAAGTTCGTGACGTCACTCAAGGAAATGACGAAACTTAATTTCATCCGAGAAAAGTCTATAATCATGTAATAATAAATGTTATTTATGATTGTAATCCCACTTTCTCTCTACTTACTGTTTTGAAAGAGAATTTATACGGTATTAGCCGTCTCTTTTTCCCAAAATCGTTCACCCCAACCATTTTAGGGCGAGGCCACTGACCATTTGCAATCGAACACAGAGCAAGTTGATCATTCTGAGCTCTGAAACCGTGGCGACATTATCTCTCTCTCTCTCTCTCTCTCTCTCTCTCTCTCTCTCTCTCTCTCTCTCCCCTCCACATTAACGTAAGGATTTTATATCTAGTGATTGGTCACTCGTAAATTTTAGATTTCGTGTTTCTTAGATATATTTAATATTGCTTAGTCCTTATTGCGGAATCTGAACAAACATTGTACAAGTGTGCAACGGCACCTTTTCTTTTTTTAAATATGGTGAAATTTTTTACCTAGCTGCAGCAGAAACATAATTGGTACCAAGGTAATGTGTTATTACATTCAAGTTGCAACTTAAAAAACAGATTTACAGTGGTTTGGTGAAACTTAAAAAACAGATTTACAGTGGTTTGGGGAAACTTAAAAACAGATTTACAGTGGTTTGGTGAAACTTAAAAACAGATTTACAGTGGTTTGGTGAAACTTAAAAATATATATAGTGTGGATTGCTGAAAGTATTTGATTTTTTACATATTGCAAATTTTTATGTTCTGTGTTTGTTTCTTTTGAAGTGATTTTTTGTGCATTTATCCATTTTTCTTGTACAAGAGATTTTTTGTGCATTTGTCCATTTTCCTTATTGAAGTGTGATTGATGCCTTCTTAGCATTTTTTGCAATTTTGGCATTTTCCACATTTGTCTGTATTTTCGTGTACATTCACAATTTTACTAACTTAATCGTTTTCATTAACTAATCGTTGCATATTTAATTTAATTTAACACTTGTGAATTAATTTTTATTTACTTAGAATTCTTTTCAAGTTTTAATGTTGTTTAGCACTTGTAGATTAGTTTCCAAATTTCAGTTATAACGTAACACTTTTGAATTTCAATTGGATTATTTAATTTTCTTGATTTTTGGTGATAAATTAATTTAAATTTAACTTTACTTAGTAATTAATTCAAGAATTAATTAAAGTTTGTGTTGTTTCCAGGTAACAGTAAATTTACCAGAGAGTGTGAATTTCACTTATAAATTTTGAGTTTAATAATAAATTTTTATATATAAGATTTTTATAAGTGTTTTCTTTTTCACCAGTATATTACTTTTGGTTTAGGTAGAAATATAGAGTGGTAATGAGCTGTTTTCCTTCAATTTAATTAAAGTGAGTTAGAACCAGGGAAGTACTTAGACTTTTAAAATCAGGGAAATACTTAGACTTTTAAAGTTGTTGATGGAGTGATGCCCTTTAATTAATTTAATTGCATATAAGAGTACGTCACACCTGTTTTAATGAACTTAGTCTGGTTTCCTGTAATACTGATAAGTTATTTAAGAGATCACTGTTGTCTTTAGAGTATTCAGTCGTATTTTACCTGTGATGAAGGTTCAGGTGTCTGGCTGTTGTGAGGTAATTATTTCATGATTGGTAAGTGTAGTAACCAGATACTTTGCACTTCGTCACAATATGTATAATTTAGTTATTGAAATGTTTACGCATGGTAGCATTACGTCAGTAAGGAACTTTGATTAGTTAATGAGGGACCTAGATGCAGTGCTGCCTATTACAGTTTTAATATATCAGTCTCCTGGAAGACACAAACCCCCGAAGATGTTTAGCTAAAGAGCCTCATTTCGGAGCTTATTTAAAATCAAGGCGATAAGGAACAATAACATTTGAAAACGTTTGATTTATAGAGAAGGAGGAGGAGAACAATAAGGAAGTGGCGAGAACAGAGTAATGGCTAGTCTTGCTACTGTAATCCACACTGAGGCTGTCTGAGGATCTCAGTATTAGACGGAAGTATATCGTTGAATATAGAATTTAAGCCAAAGGCCAAGCACTGGGACCTATGAGGTCATTCAGCGCTGAAATGGAAATTGACAGTAAAAGGTTTGGAAGGTGTAACAGGAGGAAAACCTCGCAGTTGCGCAATGAATCAAGTGTTAGGAGAGGTTGGAAAGTAAGATGAAGAAAGAGAATATGAAAGGAGGTACAGTAAATAGACGGAGGTATATCGGTATATTGTGGAACCTTCTAATGTGTTTCTCAGCAGGATCATAATGTCGTCGGGGATATATCTATTGGAAAATCTTCCCAAAAGTTCGTTGAGCTCTTTAGGCGGCAAAATAACATGAAATACTGTAAAACTATCGAAGTGACCCGACAGAATTTTTTACCAGATATGCTGTTGACAGCAAATGAAGGCTAAATATAGAATAGACATTCTAGAACTACTTTTTCAAACGGATGTAAGATATCTTATACTAGGTAAGGAGTCGTTTTATGCAAAAGTAAACATTCCTATTACTCACAGAAATCTACACCTACATAGAGTTGAAAGGGCGAACTTCTTGTTTTTACATTTTCCTTCCATTCGGAGAAGCACAGCAGGGTACCAGGAAAGCAATAAATACCAGTTGCCAGGGCGAAGGAGATACACAATGACACACTGAATACACTCTACATAAGTAAAAGTCCTACAAACCGTCTGTATTAGACAGCTATGCCCATACATTCTGAACAGAGGCCCATCCCTTCATAGTAATGGCCAAACTGGTAGTCAAAATAGGACCTAACGTTTTCATAGCGTCATAAAAATGCTTTCCAGGGAGTATTTTGATCAAGGCCGTTTCCAAGAAGAACTATGTGTGTGTTACGAAGTATTTGCCTCCTGTGCATAAACAGAATAACTACAGGCACTGCAATCTGAAGCAGTGTTTTTTGTCAGACTCCCATTTGCTGGGATTGACGGCATTTCATTTCGTATTAAATTTACTTATTACGCACGTTCGAATTATAGGAAAAGACCAGATAACCTAACTGTGCTAATGTGACTGGAAATTCATAGAATTTTCAGAAGGCGTCCTTTTTAGAAAAAGGACAAAAGGGAGACTGAACAACAGAAGATAAAGCACCGACACATAAGAAAAAGAAAGGGTTTTAGGACAGAATTCTTTCATTCACCTACGACGGTATCGTGATCATGAGCAGTGCGGAGTAAGACAGATGCATGCGTGATGAGGAAGAGACTTTTCTGGTGAGACTGCAGGCCCCATGGCCTTCTCCACCTTGGTTGACACCCACCACAGTCGACCGACAGCAAAATACTGTCTCACTCGTGAAGTCATCAATGACACAGCTGGTGTTCATGGAACGCATATAGTACTGCAATCTACGCGGTTCTCTCAGGGATCGAACGCAGGAACTCTTGCTGGTGAGAAACGAGTCCTAACTACTAAATTACTCAGCCTATGTAGAAAGAGTTTGTTCTAAGAGCAGTAAGCTATAGTGATGCCATTAAGTAAGACCTTTGAGTTTCTAAGACGTAGATTTAAATCCTTAATATACACATACGAGAGAGAGAGAAGAGAGAGAGAGAGAGAGAGAGAGAGAGAGATTTCAAATCTTGGATCGCAACCCGAGGGCAGGAGTACATACTCCTTTGTCTTCCCTCAAAAGGAAGATGGTTTTTGCGCTCTTAAAAAAAATAAATAAATAGATAAATAAAAAAAAGTAAGAAGAGTAAAGACGTTCATTCATGTGGGATCTAAGAACACCAAATGACACAGCACTCAATAGGTAGAACAATGGTGCGATAAAATATGATGATGATTGACAACTTAAACGAAACCTTTCTTTTTCCCTTTGACCCAGAAACTGGTAGCATGTTTTACCTTTATCATTTACTAAAATTTTGTCTCAACCACAAAATGTTAAGTTAGAGAGAATTCGTCATACAAAGAAATTCATGAAGAGATATTTTAGGGCACGAAAAATCTTGCAAAGTCACAAATGAAGTCGTAAGGATAAAATACTTTTTTTTTTCCAGTTCCAGAAACATATTTAATTCCGTCATTCATAAGTAATGAACTTTTCCTTTGGCTAAGGAAGCCTCGAGTTACATGTTACTCTGGACATTAGGCTCTCGATTTTCCTTATTAAATACTGCACGCGTTTGCTTTATGAAGTAAAGTTGTTATGTAATATGTAATAATATATGGTATAATAACATTCATACAATCATGTTCGTATTATGAGACTTCAGTAGAACGACAAAAAGGAGTTTGACGTGAGATACGAATTACTATGAAGGTAAAAGGAAAAAATGTCAAATGATGTGTCATGATGTGTCACCTCAGAAATTGCTATTTCAATTAAACTGGAAGAAAAATTCAACCTTTGTTATTACCCACAACATCTCCGCTTTAAATTTTCGAAATTTTTATTCGGTGTTGGCGAATAGCGAATGAAAACAATATTTCATCCAAGTCAACTTTTTCTATTGAAATTGAAATCTCGAGCAACTCGTATAAAGAACATGAAGCACCACTCATTCTTTCTCTTATTCTTCATATTCTTTACACTTCGCCATCATTCCATGTGGCTACCAATACTGATTGACTTCTTGAGTTTCATTGTTTTTTTTGTGAATTATTGTATTCCATATGTTTCTCCAGTTGAGAGTATACACACACACACACATGGTATACATGTATTTATTTATGTACCAGCTGACCAACCCGGCACTGCCTGGGAAGACAGAATGACACCCTATCATTTACCTTAGAAAGGAAGAAAGGAAGTAACGCATGGTGTGATTTAGATAAGCATGTCCCTGCTGAACTGAACCACCACCTAAGTCAAACCACCACCCCCCACTAAACCTAAACACACCCAACATTAAATTGGAACTTTCCACTAAACCAGAACACATCTCCACTAAATCTAAACATGCATAACCCACTAAACCTAAATACAATCCAATACTAAGTCTAAACATCTCACTAAAGCAAAACACAGCCCCCCCCCCCCAATCTAAACACACACCCACTAAACCAAAACAGACACCACTAGACCTAAACACATCTACAACTAAACACCCCTCCACCAAACCTACAAAACCTTAACACTCCGTCACTAAGTCTAAATGCCCCTCCACTATACTTAGACTTGCCCACACTAAACCTAAATACACCCACTCTAAACATAAACATACTCATAACTAAACCTGAATGCATACTCGCTAAACCTAAACACACCCCCACACTAAGCCTAGTCACACCACCTTCTGAACCTAACCACACACTCCATTAACATAAACACTCCCCCACATTAAATTTAAACACACTCCCTGCTACATCTAAACATATCCCCACTAAACCTAAACATACAGCCCCACTAAACCTAAAGACACCCCAACACTAAACCAAAACAACCCCTGCTAAACCTGAACACACCCCCACTAAATCTAAACATACACCCTACACTAAACCTAAACACACCCCTACGCTAATCGTAATCACATCCCCACTAAGCCTAAATACACCCCTACGCTCAACCTAAACACACTCCTGCTAAAACTAAACACACCCCCTTCTAAATCTAAGCACATACCCTTAAACCTAAACCCAAACCTTAATAAAGTATTATTAACCACAAGAAAAAAAATGCATTTTCAGTAATATATTCCTATGGTCTCGAGTACATGAAATGAGGTGTGATAAACTTGTAGAGTTTATTTACCCCGTTAGTTACAAAGAGAAGGGGAAGGGGTCTGCGGTACGGGTCTGAAACCCACCACGGAATTCCTGACGTCAAATGAGGGCAGCAAGCAAAATTTTGTCTAGATCGGTCTAGCAGTTCGGATTTCATTAGAACACAAATTTGCAAAGTTACATTCACTTTTAATACACACACACACACACCACATAGCATACATATAATATTAAATAATATAAATTATATTATATAATATATATATATAATATATTATATATATATATAAAAATATATATATATATAATATATATATGTGTGTGTGTGTGTGTGTGTGTGTGTGTGTGTGTGTTTTGTGTGCGTGTGTGTGTGTATTAAAAGTGAATGTAACTATGTAAATGTGATAGCACTGAGCTTCTGCAAACGCCTATCAAGCGAAAGTTACGAATAATTAAACGAGAGAGAATTATATAATTATTAATTAGCTCTCGCTCACAAATGAGAGCTAATTAATAATTATATACCTCTCTCTCGTTTAATTATTCGTAACTTTTGCTGAACATTTCAAGAGAAGAATCTGTATCGAAATTATTATTACATTTCGGGAACGTTAACAAGTCATTTTGGAATCAACATCGTAGCATAATACTTGTAAAGGTTTGTTAGATGTAAAAAAAAAAAAGTAGTCACTTCTTCTTTATCATGATTTTGCAAGACATTGATTACGGCTATTTACAAACGAAGAACGAAATGGTCTAATACATTCTTACTTTGCCAAGTTTACAGACAATGTCCATGGAGAACGCACTTGGTATACTGTCTGCCTGAACATGTGAACAAAATAAGGAGTGAATTGTCTGTTTGCTGGCTTTTCTGATTACATGGGAAGTTCTTCGTTTCTTGAAGGAAGCAGTTCATAGGTGTCCAGAATGGTTATGGTGACTGGGAATACAATTGCAAGTTCAAGGCTTCGTCTGTTGCTGAAATAGTTAGTTACTAAAGAACTCACATCCTTACAGCTGGAATCCAGTTGCCAGTTGGCATTGCATCAGCATTAGTCTAACTGTGCTACGTGCAAATTAAAAATTTAAAGGGATATTTATAATAAGTTAGAAGACATGACGAGCTTTGATGAGTTCATTTGAAGAAAGGGAGAAATATTATAGTGGACAAAGAAACAAACAGACCGGAAGAGACTACAGTGACATGGAAATAAGCAGAGAAGGAGGAGAAAAAAAATGACCAGAGAGGAAAAAAAGCAACCGAGAAGGAAGGTATGGACAGAGAGAGAGAGAGAGAGAGAGAGAGAGAGAGAGAGAGAGAGAGAGAGAGAGAGAGAGATGAATAAAGTAATCCTGAGAGTCAAACCCTACCTGACCTTAGACTTGACCCAAGTTCTGGTGTGGGCAACAGGAGAGGCAAAAGAAGCAAAGAGAGAAGAATCATTATTCTCATGCTCCTTCTTTCATCTCCTATTCCTTACAGCATAGTTCTTGCTTGTCTTCAGTACATAAGAAGACATTCTAGAGTCAAAATACGTTTCTGAATGGGGTTAAGAGTTTTTTATTTTTTAGAACCGAAAACCTGTAAAAAAAAAAAAAAAAAAAAAAACCTTGAATACGATAATGTCAACATAACTGAATTTCACCAAACGATGGACTGTCAAGACTTCCACAATTCATTCTAGATTCACTGAAAACCATAGGCAACTCGCATTTATGTAAAAAAGGTTTATGGTAAAAAGGCAAAATTATTCTCTTGGAAAGCTGTACATGTTCTTAAGGGGAAGTTGGTCCTTCGATCCCTGTCACTCATGTTTCATAAGAGATTAGAAGGGCCGAGTTGAAAGACCATCTAACAACCTAAAGGACTAAAAAAATGGAAAATAAAATATGTGTAAGAGATAGAATTGCTGAACCTCAGTTACGAAACTCATCTGATGATCTATAATTTATAATTTAAATAGAATAGTCTGTTTCCTTTAAGGAGCGGAGTTGATTATACTGATCGCGTAGCAGGATCAAAACGCGTTCAGATAACAAAGTTCTCAAACTTTTCAGACTTCAAACATTTAAGAGTAACGTTGTTGAAAATGGGAAATGTAAATTATTAATGAAGTAAGACCGTTTTGTTTTAATGTCATCTCTCTCCAATGAATATTTAATTTTCCATGAATAGAAGTCAGTCACATTTGATAAGGACCGAATGTTATTTCTTTTATTGACTGAAGTAAAAGAGTTTTACGTTTTGATTTGTTAATGACGATGAAATTCTTTAGTCCTTCATCCAGGCAGAGATTCCTTTCACCCTTCTGGTACCTTTGCTTGGAAATGCAATTTGAATCCTAAAAGAATTTTTCAAGCAGAATTTCTAATGAGGTTCTTTTAAACGACGATGAAAGGAAAAAAAGCATTAAGTATGCCTTAGATGTCCGTAGATAAAGTGCTGTCAAAGACAGTAAACAGGGAATAAAACCAGAATGAAGAGGAAGGTGAAGGTAATAAGGTCTCTTGGGAGATCCTTCATTGAGAGAGGATATGAAGTGCTCAAGGTCTGAGATCCCATGGAAGGAAGGAAAACGTATGTTCTAAAACCTAGAGAGAACAAATGGTTACTCCCACCAGTCCATTGGTTATCATTATTACTCTGGGTGTGCTCGTATGCCTGTGGGGAGCAAGCTTCACTAAATAAACCCACCCGATTGGGAAACAAGGAAAAAATGAGGAAAGAAGAAGAATATAATAAGGTTGGAATAAAAAAAATCAAGTTAAAGATTACTGAGCGAAGGAAAGAAAAGTGAGCTCATTGAAGCTCAGTCTCTGGAGAAGGAAGTCTAGCGCAAGATGACGTCTGGGGGCAGCATTCACTCTGCAGAGGCTTTTCTGCGACAGTGTAGGGGGCTTTAGGTAAGACCGAACTGCGTAGGTACAATAGCAGATGTGACCTTTTGGGAAGCGTCTTGCGTGGATGTGTTCATCCCTGCTTGATCATCCAGGGTTGGCTGTGCCAATGCTGTGGGCTTCTCTTCAATTGTAATTACTCCTTTCGAGGAAATAATTTTCTCCTGTAACTCAATGAATCCAATGAATCGAAACTGATATTGCATCGAAGGATAGAGAGAGAGAGAGAGAGAGAGAGAGAGAGAGAGAGAGAGAGAAAATGTTATGGTCTGATATTTAATACAAATTTAAAGTGACCTCATAGAGTTGCATGCTGCGCTTCAGGTGATTATATGCTATAAATGCAACTACCTTTAGAAAAAAATAATTTTGTTTTGTTTTACATTCACGTGAATCTGAAACATTTCGTCACATTCAAATGCTATATATTTTCTTATCATCATCATTATTATATGTTGAGTTCCTAAAGAAGAGGGCTGAAGTGGAGGGAGAGAGAGAGAGAGAGAGAGAGAGAGAGAGAGAGAGAGAGAGAGTGGCTCTCGGGGTTTGTGTGAGGGGAGTCGGTGTCAAGGAGAGAGGGGAAAAGAAAGACAGTCCTCTCATTATAATTTCATTTGCCTTTATGTTCATTCGTCGTAAAAAAAAATAATAAAGATAAGAAAAGAAAACCAGTCCCCAAGAAATGGAAGTATGATATACATAAAAACAGTAGATACAAGAAAAATCAACATTTTTCTACAATCAACATCATTTCAACATACATGCCGTGTCCGAATGAGTCACATAAAATGAACGCGTGGACATCATACCGCCTGTTACCGGATGAATGGTAGGTGAAGAATCAAATGATCGGTATAAATAGTGTCTCATGGATCGGAAGGGTCTGCCTCAAGATCTTTTAATGATTAGTTTGGGTATTTTGGGGAGATGGAGATTATTTGAATATAATCCTCAGATCAGAAACATTGCACTGACTAGAGTAACTTACATTTCTATCTTTTGTACATCTGATATCTGTCAACCCATGAAAACACTGAGTGAAAGAAAGGTAAAGAATTTGGAGGCAATAGAATGCAAAATATCGCCAAATTTAGCTTGAACAAGCCGATCATTTCAGGCCATGAATCGTTTGTTTTTGAGCTACTAAATAGGCAGCGGACGTCTATGAACTCCAAGAAAGTTGACAAATCTTTACTCTAAATATCGAAACGCTTCTGTGACTAAAGAAACAGGCGGTTAGGATAACTAGTAAGAGGTTCAGAGGACTGTGCTTAACAATAATTGCAATAAAATATGCAACGTACAAGCCCTCCTGATCTCAAACATGGATAGCCTCTCTCTCTCTCTCTCTCGGTCTCTCTCTCTCTCTCTCTCACACACACACAACAAAAAACACGCTCTCTCTCTCTCTCCCTCTCTGCGGTCTCTCACACACACACAACAAAAAAACAAGGAAAAAAATATATGAGAAATATAGTAACTCAGAATGTAAACTAATAGCGGTTGAATTTGAATCTGAAAAATTAATGAACATAGTAATATATAGACCTCCTAATACTAAAGAGTTTGTCTTAATAATAGAAAAATTGGATGATATATGTAGAAATCACAAGGACTGGACTATTCTCCTATCTGGAGACTTTAACTTTCCTTTCGTAGACTGGAAAGAACGAAGAGGAGGTTGTGGTTGTACTTATACATATAAAAAAGAGAGTAACAGTAGTGCAGAAGATAAGAGGCAATTCGAAAAGCAATTAGATATGCTACTAGAACACAACATTCAACAAATAAATCACCTGCCAACAAGAAAGGGCAAATACTTTAGACCTTAGTATTTGTGAACGAGATGAATTATGTTAAAGAAATAATAGTTTATAATGCGAGTATTTCAGACCATAATGTCATAGAATTAACAGTCCATTCCAAAGCAAGTGAAAACAGAGATAAGCAAGAAATGAAAAAGTGGGAAGGATATGGCAAATATTATATAAAAATATTAGAGAAAATAGTGGAATATATATACCGAAGAAGAAAAGTAAACATCAGTCATGCATACCAGAGACAGAAGGATCTTGTTTTTCCCGAAATCAGAAAGTGGAAAAAAGGTCTTGCAAAAGAAAAAAATGCATGGAAAGTTATAGAACTAAAAGGTAAGATAGAAAATGCAGAACAAAAAGATTATACAATCAAAGGAAAATGAAAAACGGGACTTGGAAATAAAAAAACCTTAGTAAATATCAAGCAAGAAAACCCAACTATTATACTCATACGCAAAAAAGATGATAAAAGAAGAATAGAAATAGGCCCCTCTAAGAATTGAAGGGAGATTAACGAATGAAAAAAAATGGAAATTTGCAAAACAAAAAATATTGGCAGAACGATATAAGAAGAGAATTCACCCCTAGAATAGATAATGAAGATAATGATATAGAAGTAAAGGGACAAAAAATAGTGAATATTTAGCTGACATAGATATTAATAAAGCTGATATTGTGCAGGCTATTAATGAAATTAAAAATGGAGCTGCAGCAGGGCCTGATGGAGTTTCCTGCTATTTTGTTAAAGGAAGTAGTTCATCCTATCGCAAAGCCACTTGCAATATTATTAAGCCAAAGTGTAGATACAGGCATGATTTATGATGAGCACAAATTAGCATATATTACCCCTACATTCAAAAGTGGATCAAGACTAGAGGCAAGTAAATTATAGCCTGTGAGTCTAACATCACATATTATGAAAGTGTATGAAAGGGTAATGAAGAAAAATATTATGAAACATTTAATAAAAAATAATCTGTTTAATATAGGACAATATGGTTTCGTACCCAGAAAAAGTACACAAACCCAACTGTTAGTCCACCGTGAGAACATATACAAAAATATGAAAAGCGGAAATGAAACAGATGTGGTTTATCTAGACTTTGCAAAAGCTTTTGACAAGGTAGACCATAATATATTAGCGAAGAAAATTAGACATAATTTAGTGGATAAAGTAGGAAGATAGTTAAAAGAATTTTTACACAACAGAAAACAGATAGTTATTGCAAACGATGATAAAATCGGATGAAGCTAAGGTAATTTCCGGTGTGCCACAAGGTACGGTGTTAGCTGCATTACTGTTTGTTATTATGATTGCAGACATAGACAGTAATGTTAAGGACTCGGTAGTGAGTAGTTTCGCTGATGACACAAGAATAAGTAGAGAAATTACTTGTGATGAAGATAGGAACGCGCTACAAAGAGACCTTAACAAAGTATATAAATGGGCAGAGGTAAATAGGATGGTATTTTAACTCTGATAAATTTGAATCAATAAACTATGGAGACAGAGAAGGAAAGCTATATGCATATAGGGGACCTAATAATGAGACAATCACAAATAAGGAAGCAATTAAAGACCTTGGTGTGATGATGAATAGGAACATGTTATGCAACGATCAAATAGCAATTCTATTGGCAAAATGTAAAGTAAAAATGGGAATATTGTTATGGCATTTCAAAACAAGAAAAGCTGAACACATGATTATGCTTTATAAAACATATGTTCGTAGTCCACTTGAATATTGCAATATGATATGGTAACCACACTATCAAAAGGATATTGCACAAATAGAGAGTGTACAAAGGTCCCTTTACTGCTAGATAGAAGAAGTTAAAAGGACCTTGACTACTGGGAAAGACTACAATCCTTAAATTAAAATATATATAGTCTAGAAAGGAGAAGAGAATGCTACATGATAATTCAGGCATGGAAACAGATAGAAGGAATAGCTGAAAACATCATGGAGCTAATAGTGCCCAAAACTATACCAGGAAAAATAAGGAAAGCACACAGGACATTAATCCACTACGCACCAGCATCGATAATGCAGCTCTATTCAATGTGTTGCCAGCTCATCTGAGGAATATAACAGGAGTGAGCGTAGAATGTGTTTCAAGAATAAGCTCGACAAATACCCCAGACCATCCAAGATTGGAAGATGCAAAATATACCGGAAGATGTACTAGCAACTCTCTGGTAGACATTAGAGGTGCCTCACACTGAGGGACCTGGGGCATCCCGAACAAGATGTAAGGTCTGTAAGGTGAGGCTCACACACACACACACACACACACACACACACACACACACACACACAGACGCAGTCGAGCTAGGAGGAAATCCTCAAAATTGGTGGTTCCGTCGTCCACTCAGGAATATTCATATTAGCTTGAGTGAGTGTGGAGATGTCAGAGAGAGAGAGAGAGAGAGAGAGAGAGAGAGAGAGAGAGAGCCAGGACATCGAAGATGAAATCAGACTTCTTCATTTCATCATGAAAGATCTTTCTTGACTAATTAAAGCCTAACAACTCTTAAGCTGTTCTCCCCTGGCTCTTCTCAACGTCTGCAATATTTGTCGTCGAAAAAATAGAAGCAATTTTTCTGAAGTATATCAGGAAGTAGCTGTGGGTTGGAATCAGCAATCCCACTAACAAGCAAGCAAAGCAAGCATTCCAGAGAAGAGGGTAAATAGGCGAGGGACAGGAAAGCAACAGGATATCGAGGATTGGGATTAAGTATATAACAGTGAGAGGTGAGTGGCGTAGATAACTGTTAGCAAAGACATCCAGAAAGAAAGAAAGACAGGAAGTCATGTGATATATTAAGAAATCGACTGACCGTGGAAGAGACGTAGAGATAACTATATCCGCTATTCCTCGAAAGTTTCGTAATGATGTACAATTTACATCAGCGGGTCAGCAAGAGACATAGATTCTAAACCAAAAATAAAGTTTTCTCTCTTGACAGTTCCCCGGAAAGCTTATTAACGCAAGGATATTTTAAATGAATATATCACTAAAGTATACAGAAAGACAACCTATATTTCCAGAACTTCATATTCTCAATAGCAAATATAAAACGATCTGCATCTCAACGCCTAAGCATCAGGAAGTAACAAAAGTTTTGCCTTCATTTTCTAGGGCTCTCTCTCTCTCTCTCTCTCGTCTCTCTCTCTCTCTCTTGGAAAAACGTGCATGGATGCGATCAAAGGATAGACGTCAAATTCAATTACAACAAAGTGAAATTAGTCCAGGGACACGAAAATTTGATGCCATCCTGAGTAAAAAAACAAAAAAAAATTGGTTAAATATTCCAGGGAGCACAAAACTCTGTAACCGTTGATTCAATATGATATAGGCTGAGCCAATCTTTTTTATTTATTTCATTTACCTGTAGAAAGAGAGAGAGAGAGAGAGAGAGAGAGAGAGAGAGAGAGAGAGAGAGACACAAACAAGCTTATCAAAGAATTCCTACTTCAATCTATTGTAATCATCGCTGTTTATGATTTAACTTTAAACTGTACTCCCGCTCTGGCATCCAAGCAATCAGGAACAAAGTGAACTAAAGAAACGAATACATACATAATCAATAAATAGTGATACGATTTTCTTCGATGGAGGGAATGAAAGCCATCAGACGCAACGATAAAAAGTTTTTTTTATATAGATCCCCATAAAGCACATATCAGGTATGGTGGGTGAAATAGAAAACAGACGTCAAAGGTAGAGCCTTGTCAACAGAACAACCATAAACAAACAAACATTCTGCAATTCATAATCAGCTGGAGAAGATAAACAATCTAACTCAGGAAAAGACTATCGTTCATTTGTCCCTTTTGCAACAGAATTACCTTCAGGTGGAAAAACGTCAAAAGTTAATAGGAATAAGCTGATTCACAGATGTACTGTATATATATACATATAGTATTATTATATATATAAATATATATATATATATATATATATGTGTGTGTGTATATATATAGGTGTGTATGTGTGTGTGTCATTTCACATTACCGTGATTTAATACCGACAAATCTCTTATCGACTAAAAAAATTCCCATTCGGTTAACATATATGAAATATATTAGTTCCGTGATAGAGGTGAATTAGATATTAAAGGACAATTTGTAGCTCGTTGTATACATTTATATATATATATATATATACTATATATATATATATATATATATATATATATATATGTATATACATTCTTATATGCTGTTACTTTCAAAATGCATATCATCCTCTCCTTAACTGTATGAAGAGTTGTGAAATTGTTTGCAATATTTTCAGATTCCTTATTTAGCTTGGAGTTAGTATGTTCTGATGGTGTATGTTCAGATTTTGCATAACATAGTTTAAAAGTTAAGATAACGTAGAATGTGAGAAGAAAAAGAAGTAGCATTGTCTGTTGAAAGCAGGAAGATATCTGTCACCAGTTGGGGCTACGTTGTTCCAGTTTTTTTTTCTTTTTTTTTTCTAAACAAGTCTTTACGAGTAATCACGTGAAAGGATTGCATCATCTTTCGCAAGCATAAAACGTTTCACATACGTTTGAAACCTTTCATTTCATATAAGTAGTTAGAGATGTTTTTGTATTGAAAACTATCTAATATTACTAGTAAATTAACTCATATATCTCTCGATATGTCAAAAGACAATTTGTAGAATTGTAAGTAGCTTAAATCTTCAAATGGAAAGTTTGTGATATCACTCAAGGAAATAACGATACTTAATTTAATTCGAGTAAGTCCTATAATGATATATTTTACTTTAAAAGAATTTTATTGCCTTAAATCATGTAAAAATAAATTTTAGTTTTTATTGTAATCCCACTTTCTCTCTACTTATTGTTTTGAAAGAGAATTTCTACGATACCAGCTGAACTTCTGGTCCAAAAAGATTTTAGCCTGTGAGGTCTAAATGTCTCGCCCATACAAGAGAGAGAAAAAGTTCATTGCGAGACTTACTAACGCATTGCATAGTAAGATGTATAATGGCAGATTCTAAAAGATTTCGTGATAAAACATCTTTTGATCTTGCAATCACTGAACTGCCAATCTAATTTATCCGGTGGTTGTTTTCACTTAAATGAATGAATATTGCATTGGATGTTTGCCCACTTTTGACAGAATATTTATGCTATTTGAGTTGTACTTCAAAACCCTTGCTAAACTGACCAACATAAAAGGAATGGCAGTCCATACATGGAATTTTATATATTATGTTCTTGCTTTCCCTGGGACCATATTTCATTAACATTTCTTTTAGTATGCTATCATAGGAAAAAACGAGGTTGACCTTAAAAGATTTTAACAATGATCTTATTGTTTCAAAACCGTTAAAATAAGGCAAGTTGAGAATGTTCTTAGAAGTTTCCTTTCCCATATTACTTTACGCTCCCCAGACTACAACTGAATTTTTGACTGTAAAAGTTATCACAAAAAGAAAAGACGTTATTAGTGATGCAGAGCACTACAAGTGTATTATTTTATTCAATTATATGGAGAGTGGTCAGCAAATGGCTCAAGTTTACATCTGAGGAATGTTAATACATCTTTTGTAAAAAAGGAGTCTACGTCTAGGCTGAGAAGTTTTACGTTATGTATGGTGATATTTGCCGGCCTAAATTTGTTGCAAAAGTCTTCTGTGTCTTTTATATGGCTAGAGGAAAAAGCTCCTAAAAAGTGGGAGAGCAACTCAGCTAACCATTTAGAGATTCTGTGGTTAAAATCTCCAGCACACGAAATTATGGGACGGAAGGGAATGTTATCTTTGTGAGTTTTGGGGAGGCCATAGAAATAAGGTAGTTTGGGATTATTACTTTTTCCAAGATTTCTATATTTTTCTTGCTTTTACTGATGTTTTCTGATTTTCCTGAAGAAATCTTTTGGGACATTATGGCTCGGGTTTGGTGATTTCTCATAGGTAGTTGTATCATTTAAAATTTCACTTTTCTTTAAAGTCTTTTCCTTTGGTGATAACTTTTAAAATCGAACATTACTTCGGTTGTAGTATGGGGAGCCCGGTTAGTCCTGTGTTAGCAAACTTATATATGTAGTATTTTTGAAAACAGTGATTATAAACCCTTTCCAATGGAGCTTGTGGTACTCTGGCCATATAGATAATATCTTCCTTAAGAGAACAATGAAGCATATTAAGACAATTAACAGAACCAAACGTCGGCTTAGCAGTGACTCCCAGCCATCACCTAAGGGCATATCTCTCTCGATATATTTCTTTAACACAACTCCTTTTGTCATTCACTGCTTGATAAGAGTGGAAGCTGGTCCACCAGAATATGGCCCTTAGTTCTTTAACTGAGTGTGTTTTTTAATGGGCTTTTTACACTTGATATGGATATATATATATATATATATATATATATATATATATATATATATATATATATATGTGTGTGTGTGTGTGTGTGTGTGCATGTGTGTTAATAGTCCTAAAGGGGTATTGACTTACCCCTTTTCAGGGACATATTTTTAGTAACGTACCCAGAGCAGGACACTATCAACTGACCCTTTCCTCTCCTCTTCTCTCTCTCTCTCTCTCTCTTTCTCTCATCGGCGATCCTCTCTCTCTTCTCTCTCCTCTCAATCTCTCTCCCTCTGTCAACCACTTCTCACTCTCAACCAACCAACTGACCTCTGTGCAACACATTTCACAATTATCTCGTAGCTAAATCAGACTCTTGAATACAAAAATACATATATTTAAGGGGGGGAATAAAAGAATTAACTAAATAAATAAAATTCTCAAAGAACAAAATAGTTGACTGAACCAGTCAAATTCTCTAACTATACAATACAAAAAATCGGCAACTAGAAAAGTCATAAAACTGTCTATAATTAACACCACTCAATTAGGGGAAACTCCAGGTTACCAGAAAAACGTCTGTTAGAAAATCAGAAGGAAAGCAACCACACATAAATAAAATGCAAATAAAACAAATGATATCAAAAAGTCTATATAAAAAGAACATCTATGAACAAAGGTTCAAATACAAAAATACAAAGCCCACACTAGGCTTAAAAATACGCTTACCCATTTCAGCTGTGAGCACCAGCACTTAACTAAACACAACAAAATATATACGGCCATTCCAAAAACAAGGCCGCTTCTCTGACTTACCTGCTTCTCCTCCCTACTTATCTTACCCTCCCATTATGTAGGGAACAGCTCACACATACACAAGAACGAACTTTCTCACAAGACACTCCCCTGGATATGATATTACTGATTCGTTACAAGTTCATTGCACTGGAAACGATGCATGATATCATATACAGTGAAGAGTCGCACTCATTAAAATCTACCCAAAACTAGATCCTTGCTTCCGCTCATGCACGGACACAAATCATGGCCTATCTTTGCTGAGGCCGCAGCCTTCGACATTTTGCCACCTAAAACTGATGTATCTATATTCCAGGAGCTCGCTTTGTCTTCGTGGGAGCTAACGCTGTGACAAACTAGAGACCATCTGTCAGTGTTCAACCATGTCACTTGTATACACTAAAAATAACAGTGGACCAAGAACACTGCCCTGTGGACTCCAGACACAATAGGTCTTTGTTCATTAATAATCCCGTTTACAGAAACTCACTATTGCCTACCTGTAAGGAAATTTTTAAGTAATCCTAAAACATATCTACCCACTCCCAAGATTCTGACATCCCATGTGATTTGATAAATCGAAAGCAGAACTAAAATCTATCTGAATTACTCTGCACTCAAAACCCTTATCAAGGCTTCATTGCAAATGGCATGTCAAGTCTAAAAGAGCATTATAGGTACCTATCTGCTTCCTATAAGCATACTGACTGTCAGCTAGCAATGCTTTAGATTCTGCATACTTATATAGTGGCATAAAAATAAGTTTTTTGGAACTTTGGAGAGCACAAGGAGAATAGATATTGGCCTGTAGTTACTGCAGTCTACAGATATGCCATTCTTTGGAGCAGGCTTTCTATTACTAAGCTTACAATCGTCTGCAAAAGTACCAAGTTTACATAAAATCTATACAAACTACTAAACTTGGTAGAGAACACACTAGAAACCTTTTTTTTCTAAAAAAAACAAAGGGAAGAAATCATCAGGGTCTTCTCCACCCCAGCTATTAAGATTATCCAGATTTTCTCTACATCCCTGGATTAAAATGCAAATTTCGTAAGATGTTTAGGATGACAAGTATCAGAGAGGGACATCCTCAGCTGATTGCTTAGCTACAAAAGCTTGTACTATGGCCAGGCAAACAGTCTATCATCGTCTGTGGCAGAATGAAAGACGAGCATGACCCAAAGTTTCCTAACACAAAAAAATTATTGTAATTTCTCTTCGCTGTATGGTAAGTTCTATTCGGAACTTGGCAAAACTCATATGTGTAATTTTCATTTGAACGATTTTTTCGTCCATACAATGAATTTGGTCTATTTATCATGGCAAGTGCGTATACATGTATTATCAAGCCATGGTTGGTCATTTGTCCTAAATGTGATGACCTTTATAGGGACATATTTAATTACGACAGCCATTTCCATTTCATTTCATTTCATTTTGGGATAAGGATCTAATATAGTATCTGAAATATCCAGTGCCTGACGAGCTTCAGTCATTTTGATCCCAATTGGCTCTGGATCTCAACCAGACCGTTTTCCAATAGTAGAATTAGAAAATACATCTGATTTCAGATGTGTCTATCTTAAATACGCAAGCGTTTTTAATCGCTTTAATACCAACAAGACAACGAAACCAAACAACATAGCAAGGAAGAGTAAAACTGATAATAATATATTACCAGACTAATTTTAACAACGAATACAACAACAGCAACATCCACGAGCCCCCTACACAACATAAACATACTGGTGTATTGCAAGCTCACCCATTGACATCCCCTTTAATAATAAAGAAAAAAAAACACCCGTAGACCCACACCGAAGGAGATCCCTATCAATTTATAGGTTTATAAATTTATTTGGCCCGAGGAGGAATGCAGACATTCCAGTGAAAGCTACATCGGCAGAACATCAATTACACTTAGACAAAGATTAATTGCTCACGGAAACACAGGCGCCATCTTCCAACGCTATTCAGACAAGCACGACAAAAAACCATCCTCATAAGAACTAATAAACATCGCCAAATAAAATAATGCAATACTTATCGCGACATGATAGTAACAGAAACGAAACAAGCACATGCTATACGTACAGATGGAAGGAGATAGGGCCGTATCCTTCCACGGTCCCCAGGGACAGGAGACAGGGGTCAAGTCCAACCAAAGTGCTACAAGGAAGAAATTAATCATTTTACTAGCAATGTAAGAGGTAGAAGTAAAATGTCAAAATAATACAGTAATGTATTTTACATATGTAATTATATATGTAAAATATGTTATTACATATTTACATATGTAATAACATATGTAAATATAAAGTAAACCAAGGGGTTAGCTAGGTATCTTGGAACTCTCTGCTACATATACGTACTGTTAGTTGCATTTCAAATTAAAAGTCTTCCAACACCAAACCTAAACTGGCTAAAAAATATGATAAACAATACAATGAGAAATGTATCTTTTATATCACAGGTGAGAAGATATAGTTTAGTTAAGCGTAGTATTCAAGAAAACTGACGAATTTGGTGCTGAAATAATCAATTTTGAGAGAAATATAGTGCAATAATTAAACATCATTTACATGGGTAATTTATGACATTTCAAAAGAAAAATAAATCTTATGTGGGATGAAAATTTAAAGATGCAATGTTTTATGTGTACCACCCAATTT
>NC_087220.1:32780616-32785616 GCF_015104395.2 Macrobrachium nipponense | reverse complement strand
GGGTCCAGAATCTCTAATCCCGAGTTCTCTAATATAAGAATACATGCTAAGAGTTGTAAGGTTTACTATCGAAAAGAAACATTTTTCTATAATTGGCACCACAAAGCAACTACCCATCTAACTACCCTTGAGTCATTGTTTATTAAGCACCCTTTCACCTAGTTTAAACTCCAACACTTCGGCATCTCCTCTCTCTCTGGCGGAGGTTTACGTTGTATGCAAACCTTACCGTTTTTAGTCACTCAGCTCTTTCCTTATTTATGAATAGGTAGTTTCTTAACATTCTCTATTTTAACGTTCTGATTATTTTTTAATTTTATTGTAATTTTAATTTCTATTGTAATTTTTAAGTTTAATTTTATGTTGAATTTCAATTGCAGACTGATGAGTGTTTGGTGACAACATGAAACGTTTCTTAATAATAAAAACACGTGTACATGACTGTCGTCTGATTGACGCCTCTTCCTTTATATTTATGGTTTTCCTGATGTGATGCTTGCTGTCCGTGATGTTTCGTCTGCTCTTCTCCGTCCTGTTTCTTCTGAGACTTCGACTACGAACGGTACAACACTTTGCCCAACTCCTCAGACCAAGATATCCTCTACATGTTTTTTAAAAATCGCCAGAAGATTGGAGAAATGTACGTTGAAGTTTGAGAAGTCAAAATGTGACCTGGACTTCTTGTCTCTTTGTCAACTTAGTGGGGTGTATCCTAGATTCGTGAGGTTCAAGCTGTACAAATCGTCTCTTTACCATACTGGATTTTATCATGAATCAGTGGACGAGCTGATATCGAAGAAGGTAACCTGTAAACAACGTACTTCGGATGGACTTCGAGAGATGTGTCAACAACTGCGGGAGCAACTATTTCCTCTGTTTTCCATGATTGATTGATTATTTTTAAAAAGGTTTTTTTTTTAAAGGTTTTAACAAATATGTCACTGATGTTCAAGCCCGTCACCAGAGAAAATTGAAATCTCTGGGGATTTGTGCTCCTACTTTGGATAATGGACATTCATGTATTTTTAACTACTCTAAATATGTCTTGTCAAAGAGAGAGGAATTTTTGTGTCACTTGGATGGATTTGTTTGCCTTCATATAGACCCAATTTTGCATTCGTTTATTTTCCGTTTGAGGTGCTTTTCCATAGACTTAAGAATTTCAATTATGGTAATATTTAAATATTGGCAGTTCCTCAGCAGAAAACTATCGTCACGGTTACATGGCAATTACAGAAAACTCAGGGTGAAATGGGCCCCTTACTTCAGAAAGGAGGACTCTGAAATTCTTAGAAGGTTGGGTAAAAATGATAACTAGTGATATGTAAACCCAATAAAGGGAAAGGAATAGTGATTCTGGACAAGGCTGATTATCTAGAAAAAATGAAAATTATTTTGTCTGATGGGTCTAAATTTAAACTAATTTGGTGAACCCAACTTTGTTGATATTTATACAAAAAGAAGACAAGATCAATCGCTTTCTTAGAAAGCTTAAACAGGAAAAAAGTTATTTCTGATGATGTCTACCAAGAACTACTTGTTACCGGGTCTTCCTTTGGCATTCTTTATGGACTTCCAAAAATACACAAAGACGGTATACCATTGAGACCGATAATGTCCGCATATAATAGCCCGACGTATAATATTTCCAAATTCTTAGTCAAAATACTCAATGAATATGCTTACTCTAAATATTCGTTAAAGAATGGTTTATGTATTTCAGCAAGAAACTTATTTTACAGGATGGTGATTTTGTATATGGCCAGCTTGGACGTTTGAATCATTGTTCACTAACGTCCCCTGTTTCTCAGACAATTGAAATCATTTTGGATAAAGTTTTTAGTAATGATAGACCTTCTGTGGTTTTAATAGGCAACTTTTTAAAACATTTTTGGAACTTGCTGTGCAAGATGCCACCTTTGTTTTTAATGGGCAGCTCTTTCTGCAGGCAGAGGGGGTTGCCATGGGTTCTCCTTTGGGACCGTTGTTTGCCAATTTTTTTATGGGACATTTGGAGGAGAATTTTCTTAATGATTGTCCTGGGAATTTTAAGCCACTTTTTTATCGAAGATATGTTGACGATACCTTTGCCTTATTTAAATTTTCGTGGCAATGCCAGCATTTTTTAGATTACGTAAATGAAGCCCATCCTAACATTGAATTTACGTTGGAAAATGAGAAAGATGACTCCCTGGCCTTTTTGGATGGATAAAAATAACTAGAGATAACCACCTTTTCAACACAAGTGTTTTAGAAAGAGTACCTTCACTGGGCTCGGAAACAACTTTTTTAGCTCGTGTGTCCGTAATTTTAAGATTAATGCTATATCTACTTTGGTTTTTTTAGGGCCCTTCGGTACACTCTGATTGGCTCTCCTTTCATCTTGAAGTCGAGTTTCTTTTAGAATATTTTGTTAAGAACTCGTTTCCGAAAAAGCTGGTTTTTAACATTATTAGTAAATTGCTAACGAGGTATCTGTCAGCACCCACCCTGAATTTTAATGTACCTAAGCTGACTATGTATGCACCCATCCCATTTATTCATTCAGACAGTTTACGTTTGAAAGTTGAAAAATATATATTATTGAAAAGGAATTTGGTTTTTTGAATCTTAATCTTATTCCCATGAATACTCACAAATTGGAGGGTTTTTTTTTTAATTACAAGGACAAATTACAGGATTTCATGAAGTCCAATATCATATATGAATTTGAATGCCCAAGATGTCTTGGTATTTATGTTGGTTCTTCACGGAGACTGTTACACAAGTCCGTCATTACAGCCATTTCGGGATTAAGTTATAGAACTGGGTCCAGAATCTCTAATCCCGAGTTCTCTAATATAAGAATACATGCTAAGAGTTGTAAGGTTACTATCGAAAGAAACATTTTTCTATAATTGGCACCACAAAGCAAACTACCCCATCTAACTACCCTTGAGTCATTGTTTATTAAGCACCTTTCCACCTAGTTTAAACTCCAACACTTCGTCATCTCCTCTTTCTCTGGCGTGAGGTTGACGTTGTATGCAACCTTACCGCCTTTTTAGTCACTCAGCTCTTTCCCTTATTTATGAATAGGTAGTTTTCTTACATTCTCTATTTTATTAAACCTGTTCTGTTTTTTTAATTTTATTGTAATTTTAATTTCTATTGTAATTTTTAAGTTTATTTAATAATGTTGATTTCAATTGCAGACTGATGATGTGTTGGTGACAACATGAAACGTTTCTTAATAATAAAACACGTGTACATGACTGTCGTCTGATTGGCACACCTCTTCCTTTATATTTATGGTTTTTCCCTGATGTGATATATATATATATATATATATATATATATATATATATATATATATATATATATATATATATATAGTTTATAATTAGATGTATGTGTGCAGTTTTCAGCATGACTCTGAAAAGCATTGGGCAATTTCAGCAAACTTGTAGACATATTATGACTCATTCTATAGAAGGGCACCAAAGGAGGTGGGGTAGGGTAGGGAAGGGCTTCCCTAAAATGGGTCTGGTTCTGCATACAGACTTAGTAACTACTTCAACTTTTCGAATTTTACCATACCTAATTTCAGTATACATGTGACTTACTATCTGGAAAAGAACACTGAGGAGGTAAGGCATCATTGGCACCAAAGGGGGTGGGGGTTGGGAAGGGTATGGCAGAGAGAGAGCAAGAGATAGAGAGAGAGAGAGAGAGAAAGGGGGGTTGTTAGGAGAGAAAGAGGAAAAATAGTGAGGGGGTTGGAGATGAGAGACAGAGAGAGAGAGTAGATCGGGTGCTAGGGAAGGGAGTGAGGGATGACAGATAGAGCGAGAGGTTTTAGGGAGGAGGAAGAGGGAAATGTGTGTGTGTATGTGTGTGTGAGAGAGAGAGAGAGAGAGAGAGAGAGTGAGATTTTGTCAGTTGCCATTCAGTCATCTAGTATATATTTAGGTTAAGGAGAGCCGTCTATTTGCGTTTAAGAAAGCAACGTTTTGTTCAAATCTATCTGCGGTGATAACTGATGAGAGGGAAAGGGAAGGCAAGAAAGGAGAGCATTGGTATTATACTCAGACTGAGTGACGTCTAAGATGCTTCACAAACTGCCTGTAAGTATTGGTTGTCTGCGTTTCTCTCCCGATGTTTATTGGGGCTGACGGGTTCATTACCAAAGTTTCTGGGAACTTTTCCACTTAGAGAGAAAATGATGCAGAAATTTCTGATGAAATTGAAATGACGCCTTATACGAGATAACAGAGCTTTTACGACACAGGGAAGAACGGGCTATTTATTTAAGACAATGTTGTTATGGTAAGAGCGTCTTGCTCTCTATGCAGTCCTCGTTTCCTTCAGAAAACTCGAAGATACAATCATAATAACAGTAGCTCAGTCGTCTATCTTTTTAGGAACCTGGTAATATCCAGATTACTTTATGTTGTCTAGATACCTATGGCGTTTTCTGACCCCGAACAGAAATCCGGAAGAATGTAAAAAATTTTGCCCAAATATAGGAACAAAGCAATCATACGCAGAGAAAGTAAGTAGAAGGAAATGAGTGGCCTGTTAGACAACCTTCTGAGTATTTATAATGAAATGCGCCTGGATGATACAGTCAGGAAGATTTTTGTGCTGTTGATAAAACTCTATGCATTAATGAAATGCAGGATTAGACTAAATCTGCCACAAGATTTCTTCAAAACAAACATCAGTATTTTAAATCACTTACATCGGAGTTTTTATGTTTCTCTCTCTCTCTCTCTCTCTCTCTCTCTCTCTCTCTCTCTCTCTCTCTTAAATGTGAAGAAAACACGATCATGCGTGCCTTTTCCTACTGCTGAGCAGACTCGAACACTTCTTTCCGATGTGAACGAAGAGTCGTATCAGTGCTCCAAGAGGAGAGAGAGAGAAGAGAGAGAGACTCAGTTTTCAGTGGTCTCTCACTCTTTCTCTTTCTCTCTCTCTCCTGGTCAAGACGGGCTTTATAACGCGTCACTGTTTTTCAT
>NC_087220.1:32675690-32775116 GCF_015104395.2 Macrobrachium nipponense | reverse complement strand
CGTCAGAGTGAAAGGTTTTTCGAGTAAGCAAACTAAAGTCTCTTCTGAAACATCTGTGAACGAAATAGCGGATTTCCTTATATTCCTAAGAGACGTTAAGCGTTTAGCACCTTCAACAATTAGGGGATACAGTGATGCTGGCTTCAGTTTTTAAACACAGAGGACTAGACCTATCTACGAACAGTGATCTCTCCGATCTAATTAAATCGTTTGAGACTTCCAAATAGTCTAAGGATTGTATAGCATGGAATCTCGATATAGTTCTTACAGTCTTTTGGGTCCTCGGCCTTGAACCGCTACTTTTCTTCGTCTATGAGGAATCTCACCAAGAAGACGGTTATTTTTAGTTGCGTTAGCTTCAGCTAGACGAGTTAGCAAACTACACATGATGGACAAGGAGGTGTGTTTTTCTCAAGGTGACGCAGTTTGCTCCGTGGAGCTCAATTTTCTCATGAAAAATGAGAACCCTTCTAATCCTTGGCCATGTAACTTCGTTCTCAAGAACCTGACAGACTTTGTAGGCCAGAAAGAAGAAGAAGGACTCTTATGTTCTGTGCGGGCATTAAAATATTACCTCAGCAGAACAGAAAGAGTTAGAGGTCAATCGAATCGTCTGTGGTGCTCTGTGGAAAACCTCTCTTGCCCTCTCTCAAAAAACGCTATATCCTTTTTTCATACATTCAACTTACCTGTCAGATATATACATAGCTATAGACTCCGTCGTTCCCGACAGAATTTCAAATTTCGCGGCACTCGCTACAGGTAGGTCAGTGATCTACCGCCCCTGCTCTGGGTGGCAGGGCTAGGAACTATTCCCGTTTTTCTAATCATAATCTCTCTGTCGCCGGCTGTATCAACATTGTTGTTACTTCCTCCTGACTAGAATTCGTTTTTTTCGCAAAGCTTTTGATCATCTCTCGCTGAGATTTGGTGACGTACTTGGATCGTGGTTTGGCATTCGCTATCGTGGGACTGTTTTTTGACTTGGTTTTTTGGATTTTGTGAATATGTCTGATTCTAGTGTTAGTTTCAGAGTGTGTGTGAATGAGGGCTGTAAGGTGAGGATTCCGAAAGCTTCGATAGATCCTCACACTAGTTGTAGAGGGTGTAGAATGGTTGAATGTTCAATTGAGAATACGTGTAATGAGTGTGAGAATCTGAGTGCACAAGAGTGGAAGAATCTAACTTCTTACTTGAAGAAGTTTAGAGAGAGATAGAGAGAGGAAGAAAAGAAAATCCATAGAAGGTCTGCCTCTCATGATTTACTTTCTAGCTCTGTAGCTTCTTCCTATGATGATAATGACCATTCTATTTCAGCCCGTTCACCAAATGGCTAATCCCTCTAGTTCGGCTTCGGAAATAGCAGAACTTAGAGCTTCCCTTCAGAAAATGCAGGAAAAAGTCGCAGCATTGGAAGGTAAGGAAAGTGAATGTGGCAGTGATATTAGTGTCCCCATGTAGTGGAGGGGGCGTCTGGTCGTCTCTGCGACGCTCCCAGGCCTAGACCTCTCCAAGCTCCCTGGCCCAGGAGGAGGGAAGGAAAGTCCGAAAGCCGTACGGGGGGTTGTGAGAATCCCCAACGATCAGGGGGCCGTCCCTCGGCAGAATCGATCGTATCGACTGCTAAAGACCGCTATAAGAGGGTCCTACGAGAGTGCTTTTCGTCGTCGAGTTCCCCTTCTCCGAGAAGAGGGTGGAAGGAGTCGAATCTTTCCCGCCCGTCCTTTGAAGAGGAGTATGCAAGAGCCTGCCAGGCGCCAGGCGCCTGCTGAACATGAGATCAATTCGAGTCCCGAGCGCTTCTCGGAAGGAGGAGCGCCTTCGGTAGTAAAGAGGGAGAGAATACAGGTCAGGCTCTGGGACTGGAGGAGATCCTAGAGCGCCTTACAGATCTCCCTCTCCTATTTCGGAAGATTCCTCAACCAAGAAAATTTTGAAGAATATGCAAGAGCAATTAGCCTTGCTAGTAGGAACTCGTTATAAGGAGCCTACTCGTAAGAAGGATGATAGGCTTCCTATTAAAAGATCTAAAGAAACTATCTCCTTCCCAGGCGCGACGCATCCTTTCAGGGAGTTGTCGCACAGGCGGCCATCTCTGGGGGTGGGGGGCGGTGCGCTTGGCAGGCGAGAAGTAAGAAAGGAAGCCACTCCTGATCAAGAGTAGAGCGCCAAACAGAAGCCAAACTCCGATAGGCGTAAACGAGCCAGGACAACATTCAAGATCTTCAATCAAGCGCCAAAGAGCTGGATAAGAAGAAGATCCTGTTAGAGTAGAGCACTTATAAGACGGAAAGCGCCTACTAAACATCAGACGGATACTCCTCCCAAGCACAAGGAGTATTCTGAACTAAATACTCCTCCCAGGCACCGGGGGTATTCCGAAGATTATACCTCCTCCCAGGCGCCAGGAGTATTTCGGAACTTATACTCCTACCAAACGCCAGGAGTATTCTGACAAAATGCGCCTAATAAAGGCCATACCTCCTCCCAGGCGCCAGGAGTTTTACGAAGCTTATACTCCTCCCGAGCGCCAGGAGTATGCGGAACTTAATACGCCTACCACGCGCCAGGAGTATTATGAACATAATGCGCCTACGAGGCGCCAGGCGCCTGCTGAAAACCAGGAGTATTCGAGGCAGCTTTGCGCCTGCCAGGCGCCAGGCGCCTGATGAAAAATGCGCCTGCCAGGCGCCTGATGAAAAGCGCCTGCCAGGCGCCAGGCGCCTGATGAAAATGCGCCTGCCAGGCGCCAGGCGCCTGCTGAAAGCCAGGAGTAATTCGAGGCGGCTTTGCGCCTGCCAGGCGCCAGGAGGATCCCAAGCACGCTACTCCTCCCAGGCGAGATACTCCTGCTGTACACCAGGCGCATTCCTCGTATGAACCTGACACTCGGAAGAGAGTAAGAGAAGAGTCAGTAGAAAGGAAAGGGAGAGAGCCTTCTCCTTCCGAGCCTCTTAACCCAGAAGATGCCTCGGCAGGACGAAAATGAAGGAAGGATCTTCTAATTATAAAGTCCTTTCGTCCCTTCTGTTGGAGGAATATGGAGACTCTTTGACACCAGCTGCTCCCCCTTCACCACGTTCGCAGTTTTCGAGCACGAAAAACACTCAAGTCTTCCTCTTTCCTTAAAATGAAGCCTGCCATTTCTATGAGGAGAGCGCTACAATCTCTTGACTCCTGGTTCAAGAAGAAGAAGAAGTTAGGAAGGACGGTCTTTTGTATGCCTCCCGCCAAACTTACAGGGAGGAGAGGAATTTGGTACGAAACGGGGGAGAGGATATGGGATTGTCTCTGTCCGTTTCAGCCGAATCAGATTTCTCGAGTTTGGTTGGATTCGTCTAGAAGGCACGCCTTGAATGCAGCGAAGGTTACATGGGTGGGGGCTTTCGGAAACGGACCACCTCATCAAGGGTCTATTCACACCTTAGAAGTTTTTAACTTCTTAGATTGGTCCTTGGGGTTCTGGCCAAGAAATAAATCAAGAAAATGAACACTCGACCCAGAAAACCCTGAATTGCATCCTAGCCTGCATCGATAAGGCTGTTCAGATGGATCAGCTGAGGTATGCTCGCTATATGGTGCAGGAATTTTAAAGAAAAGAGCGGTGCACAGTGCTTTCCTCACAAAGGCCGTCTCTTCATTCGCAGAGAGCCGCCTTATTGTTTGCGCCTCTCTCTGAACACCTTTTTCCTTCGCAGTTGGTGAAGGACATCGCGCATTCTCTGACGGAGAAGGCCACCCAGGATCTCCTTAGACAATCATCAAGGAAGAGTAGGCCTGTGCTAGTAGTGAGAAGAAAGTGGCTCGCCCAGCTCAGAAACAAGCCCTTTCGAGGAGGTCTTCCAACTAGACCGATCACCAGAAGGAAGTCAACCGATAAGAGGGGGCATGGTCTTCCTTCCGTGCCTTTAAGAAAAAATGAAGTGAGAGTTCTGTCCTCCAGACACCCGTAGGAGCCAGGCTACAGTATTTTGCGAAAGCCTGGGAAGACTTAGGAGCCAACACTTGGACAATGTCGATTATCAAGAAAGGGGTATCGCATCCCATTCAGGACATTCCTCCCTTGACAACATCTCCGAGGGAATTGTCCGCCAGGTACAGGGACCATGATGATGACGGACTACTTCGTCAAATGGTGGAACAGATGTGGGAAAAAAGGGCAATAGAACTTGTACTGGATTGCAACTCCCCGGGGTTTTACAACCGCTTGTTCCTTGTAACAAAAGCCTCGGGGGATGGAGACCGGTACTGGACGTAAGTGCGCTGAACAAATTTGTCGAACAACAGAAGTTCAGCATGGAAACGTCTGCCTCAGTCCTTGCAGCACTACGGCAAGGGGATTGGATGGTGTCCATAGACCTTCAGGACGCATACTTCCACATCCCCGATCCACCATTCGTCGAGGAAAGTACCTTCGATTTATGTTTCGAAGGCAGAAATTATCAGTTCAGGGCCCGTGTTTCGGCCTGTCCACGGCTCCTCAAGTCTTCACAGACGTGATGAAAAATATAGCGAGACACCTACACTTGAAAGGGATAAATGTCTCAATGTACCTGGACGACTGGCTCATCAGAGCCAGGTCTCAAAAGCAGTGTTTGGAGGACCTGTTAATAACCACTGGAGTTGACAAAGTCTTTGGGACTGATCGTGAACCTCGAGAAGTCTCAGATGATCCCCAGCCAGAACGTGGTTTTATCTGGGGGATTCAGATGGATTCTCGGGGTTTTCGAGCGTTTCCATCGCAAGAGAGACTAAAGAAAGCTGTGCCACAGTATCGAACTTTCTAGGGAAAGAGCGCCACACTTCGGCGAGGGAATGGCTGAGCCTTCTGGGGGAACCCCTTTTCCTCCGCGCCGAACAGTTCTTTCTCCTAGGGAGGGATACATCGTTCGACCGCTTCAGTTTCTTCCTAAGAAGAAAGTTGGGGAGTTGGGGGGGGAAGACGACGGTCAGCTATCGGATACGTTTCCAATATCGGAAAGAAATAAAAAAAAACATCATTTGAAGTGGTGTTTGCTTCCACTAAAGGAAAACAAAGGAGGTGTCCCTGCAAGTACGGAACCCAAGCCTGACATTGTTTTCAGGACGCCTCGGAGGCGGGCTGGGGTGCAACATTGGGACCCAGAGAAGTGTCAGGCACCTGGTCGGCAGAACAGGTGTCATGGCACATAAATTGCAAAGAGCTCTTAGCAATTCACCTGGCGCTAAAGAGCTTCGAACACTTAGTCAGAGGCAAAGTCGTGCAGATAAATTCGGGACAATACGACAGCTCTGGCTTATGTCAAGAAGCAAGGAGGGACGCACTCTTTTGCTCTGTACGAGCTGGCACGGGATCTACTGATTTGGGCGAAACCAAAGGAAGGTAATTCTTCTAACAAGGTTTATTCAAGGGGAGAGGAATGTGAGCGGACAGACTGAGCAGGAGATTTCCAGGTCCTTCCCACAGAATGGACACTCCACTCAGAAGTCTGTCAGAGCCGTGGCGCCTTTGGGGGAAGCTCAAATAGATCTTTTCGCCACATTCCTCTCCAAAAGGATAGATACATTTTGTGCCCTGGTGGAGGATCCCCGGGCTTATGCAACAGACGCCTTTCTCCTGGACTGGTCAGGAATAGACGTTTACGCTTTTCCCCCGTTCAAGATTCTGGGGAAGTAGTCAGAAAATTCGTGGCATCCGAAGGAACCAAGATGACTCTGATCGCTCCGTATTGGCCAGCTCAAATCTGTTTCACAGAGGTGATGGAATGGACAGTGGACTTCCCAGATCTCTTCCAAACAGAATAGATCTGCTCAAACAACCCACTTCGAGAGGTACCATCAAAATCTACCCGCTCTTGCTCTGACTGCCTTTCGACTATCGAAGACTCGTCAGAGCGAGGGGGTTTTCTCGCCAGGCAGCAAATGCAATTGCTAGAGCCCGCAGATCATCTACGAGACGAGTGTACCAATCGAAGTGGGAAGTTTTCAGAAACTGGTGTAGGTCGAAGAAGCTGTCCTCTTCCAGTACCTCTGTGACCGAAATTGCAGATTTCCTTCTGTTTCTTAGACAAAAGTCGCACTCTCTCGGTACCGACTATTAAGGGGTACAGGAGTATGCTCTCAGCAGTCTTTAGAAACAGAGGATTAGAATCTAACGAATGACAAGGATTTGCACGACCTCATTCGTTCATTCGAAAAACATCTAAATCACTTGTACCTAAGGTTCCAAGCTGGAACTTAGATGTAGTTCTTAAATTTCTTTCATCGATGATGATTCGAACCACTTCACACTGCTTCGTTCCGTTTAATATCACTAGAAAAAAGTGTTTGTTTCTGATCTCTCTTGCAACGGCAAAAAAAGAAAATCAGTGAGTTGCACGCCCTTGAAATCAAGAGTTGGCTTCAAAGGAGACTCCGCAATTTGTTCATTTCAGTCCCTTTTTTCTGGCCAAAAATGAAAACCCTTCAAAATCCCTGGCCCAGGAGCTTCGAAGTGAAAGGACTTTCTAGTTTGGTGGGCAGAGAGGCAGAAAGATCCCTTTGCCACCCAGTTAGAGTCTAAAAATTTTATCTGGACAGGAAGAAGCAGTTGGGGGGTTCGCAGAAAGGTCTTTGGTGCTCAGTGAAAGACCCCAAGAGAGCAATGTCCAAGAACGCTTTAGCCTTCTTGTTAGAAGTGTTATCACGGAAGCTCATAAGAAGTGTCCAGATGATTCTTTTTTAATCTTCTAAGAGTGGGAGCCCACGAAGTTAGAGCAATCGCAACTTCGGTGGCGGGTTCCAAAGAAATATGTCACTAAAGAACATTTTGGACACAACTTATTGGAGATGCAACTCTGTGTTTGCATAACCCATTATTTAAAAGAAGTGCGAGTTACGTATGATAAAAAATGTTTTCGTTAGGTCCGTTTGTGTCAGCACAAACGGTTCTGGGTAAAGGAGAAAAGCACCAATCCTTAAAATTATGTACGAAAAACCCTCTTGTCGGATGTGTTCTCGGGTTTTCGTGTATGGGAGTGTCAGTTGCGCACAGGCGGCCTTCACTTCTCTTCATTTGAAAATCGAGTGACATCTGACTAATAGAGGGGTACAAAAATTTTTGTTATTTTTGTATGTATGAGTTTCGAGTTTGCGGTTGTTGGCAAAGAGTTTGGGGATAACTCTAGGCAATCTTAGAACTAACACGGGTTAGGATCGGGTGATGGGATTGGTTTTGTGTGCTCCTTAAATTAGTGCGTGTTGTCATATAAGCGGATGTGCTCCCATTGACAAACGCCAGTTAGGATTCTGTCGAGTAAGTGGAAGAGACCCCTTCGACAGATCCACAAGAAACTCTTGGCCACAGATCACTATCCTCCGCTAAGGCTCTTGAGATGAAGCAGACTCCTGGGGCAGTAGCCACGAAGTCTTCCATCTAAAAAGGTAGGAACTAAGGTTTATTAATACCTACAACATATGTTGTTTACCTGTCTAGTCAGTTAGTTAGCTGTCTCTTGCCCTCCACCAAAGGGTGTCAATCGACTATGTATATATCTGACAGGTAAGTTGAATGTAATGAAAATGACATTGTTATGATACAATAAAGTTTCATACATACTTACCTGGCGATATATACAATTAAAGACCCACCCAGCCTCCCCGCAGGAGACAGGTGGAAGAGAGATTATGATTAGAAAACGGGAATAGTTCCTAGCCCTGCCACCCAGAGCAGGGCGGTAGATCACCTGACCTACTGTAGCGAGTGCCGCGAAATGTTTGAAATTCTGTCGGAACGACGGAGTCTATAGCTATGTATATATCTGCCAGGTAAGTATGTATGAAACTTTATTGTATCATAACAATGTCATTTTCTGAGAGAGTTAATTGTGGAAGCGCACACGCAAGTGAACGACGCAGTGAAAGCACACGAAGTTCGGGCATTAACGACTTCCCTCGTGTTTCGACACAACTTGTTGCTATCCGCGATTCTCCAAAGTACCTTTTGGAGGTCTAATTCGGTGTTTGCTACGCATTATTTGAAAGAAATCGAGACAGTGTTCGAAAATTGTAAGTCTCTCGGTCCGCTTTCGGTAGCTGGTATGGTGTTGGGAGAAACGACATTGGGGTTGCTCCCTCTGTTAGCCTATCTTTCGCCTTGTATCAAGGTTGACGAGTTAAAGGGAAGTTGGGGGGTACAATGTACCTGGAGTACTCACCAGTCATTTTAGTTGTAGTTTTGGTGGGTAAAGGTTTTTAATTAGGTGTAGGTGACAGCTTTTTCATGTTGGTTATTTCTGGTCTTAGCCCAGGGCAAGGGCTATATTTTGTTGTTTCTTCGTTGAGTCACCGGTGAACACCATGATTATGAGGATCTTCCACTCCATGTAGAAGCACCCATTGGTCATATTCCAAGCCTTCTACCAAGTAAGATGAGCACCGACCAGAGGTAGTATTCTCCTGCAGTAGCTCTCTTGCAAGGTAAGGTACAACAGGCACTAGTAACTTTCCTTTGGGTATTTTTTCAAGAATCATATGTTATTTTTGAATTAAAACTCACATCCACAGCCCCCCATCCTTGCAATAGGTAATCAGCTGTATAATTGTTCAGTAAGACACTGCAATAAAAAATGGGAATTTTTTATTGGTAAAATAAAATTTTATTGCATACTCAAAGCCCTCCCTCCTCCCCACAGGTGGATGGCTGGGCAGAACGAATTGATGTTACCTGGGCAGTTGTACCTGTAGCTCACCTCGAGTGAAGGGAGAGGACATCACCTACATCAGCGCTGGCGGCGCCACCGCAGAAGTTTTGAATCTAATGTCTGCCATTCGTAGGGAACCTAACTACAGCTGTGTACCATGTATATGTTTGTAAGCCAGAAGAGTAGAATAAATCTTGAAAGATGGATGCCTAATTTGAGTCTCCCTCCATGCATGCAGCTACATACCACATACATTACACGTATAATTGTTGGCGACGAGGATTGAGGATGGTTACGAAGATGAATTGATGGGAATCGGTCGTCTTTTATGGCTACAAGAGATGTATCTGTAGTGAGTAATTCCACGATGTCATCTGGAATTGGTCTGCCGGTGTTCCACGAGGGAGAAGAGAATTTTCATACATTCAACTTCCCTGTCAGATATATACTTAGCTATAGACTCCGTCGTCCCCGACAGAAATTCGAATTTCACGACACACTACAGGTAGGTCAGGTGATCTACCGCCCTGCTGCTGGGTGGCAGGAATAGGAACCATTACCGTTCTAGAACCAGATTTTCTCTGTCGCTGGTGCTGGTAACATCGTTGCTAGTTCCTCCTGACTTTGACTTTCGTGTTTCATCGCCGTTGATCTTCTAGACTGATATTTTTGGTGGCGTATTGGATCTCTGGCTTGCCATACGCTTTTGTGGACTGTTTTTGGATTTTGGTTTGGTTTTTTCTTAGAATGTCTGACACTAGTTTTACATTGAGTGTCTGTGGATGAGAGTTGTAGTGTGAGACTACCGAAAGCTTCGGTAGACCCTCACACTACTTGTAAGCGGTGTAGAGGGAATGAATGCTCCGAATCTAACACTTGTGCTGAATGTGAGAATTTAAATGAGGAGGAATGGAAGATTCTTAATTCATATTTGAGAAAATTGAAAGGGATAAGGCTAGAAAAGCCTCTTCCAAAAGTTTGAGTAGGTCGTTCTCTAACGAGCCAGTTAGTAGATTAGTACCTATCTCTAATGTAATTGTTGCTTCCTCCCATACAGCATTACCTTCTCCTTTATCAGATTCTGCAAGTTCGGTATCGGAAATTGCAAATTTGAAGGCTTCCCTCTTGAAGATGGAACACAAACTTAAGGATTTAGAGGGTAAGCAAAGTGAAAGTGTCCCCAGTGAAGTGTAGGGTGCGTCTGATCAGCTCTGTCTCGCTCCCAGGCCTAGACCTCTTCCAAGCTTCCAAGCCCAGAGGAGAAGGAATGTCGAAAGCCATACGGAGGTTTCAGAGAATCCCCACCGGTCATGCATCCCCTCGGCAGGATCTGTAGTAGCGTCCCAGACTGCCAAGGATAGCCGTTGGAAAGACATCCTAAAACAGTGTTTTTCGTCATCCGATTCTTCATCGAGAAAAGGGTGGAGTTCTGACAAGCTATCGAGACCTTCTAAAAGATCGTGGAATTCGCCAGCTCTGGATTCTAGCCCGGAAAGTTTTCCGGAGGACTATCCACCTGAGAAGAAGAAGAATGAGATTTATTCATCAAATCCTCCTTCCCCTAGATCGGATACGGAGAAAGAAAACGTTGCTGCGAAGATCCTGAATGAAATGCAACAGCAAAGATCTTCGTTGGTTGGAGTATTAAAGAAGGATCCTCCTCGGAGAAAGGACCGCTTCCTTCCTATCAAAAAATCCCGTCCAGCAGAAGTTTCAGATAGCTCGGACGAGGCGCCTGCCAGGCGCAAAATGCCTACCAGGCGAGAGGCTCCAACCAATATTGATACATACGGGATCGAGGCGCCTGCCATGCTCCAGGCTCCTGCCAGGATCCAGGCGCCTGCCAGCCACGAGAAACCATCCAGGAATGATGCATCATCTAGGCGCCATGAGCCAGAATCTCCAGCTTCATCAGACATGGAGTTAGAAGTTGACCAGGAGGCTCCTCTTTGGGACTTTTCACAGGATCAGTTTTTTCCTGACAGGGACGCAAGATGTCGCACAGGCGGCCGTCGCCCTTGTCAGGATGTGGCTGATTCTGTGAGAGGTTTTTCGCATTCAAGACCTTCTCCTGATAGGGACACTAGTTGTCGCACAGGCGGCCATCGTCCTTATCAGGACGGTTCTAATGTGAATAAGGGCAAATTGCAGGATCAGCCTTCCCCTAACAGGGACTCAAGATGTCGCACAGGCGGCCGTAGCCCTTGTCAGGTTAGAGCCCCTCACCGTGCTTGGAGAGGAGCCCTCCTCCGGTTGCTCATTCTTCTCCTAATGTGACTGGACATGATATGGAAGATGTATCAGACTCGGAAGCCAATAAGGGGGCAGGTCTTTCAGACTATAAGACCTTAGCAGCCCTCTTATTGAGAGAGTTTGGAGAGTCTCTGAGTCCTGCTGCCCCTCCTTCTCCTCTTTCGTTATTCACGAGTACGAGGACATCAAAGTCATCCTCATTTTTGAAAATGCAACCGACCATCTCAATGAAGAGGGCTTTGCATTCCTTCGGGAATTGGCTAAAATCCAAAGAGGAAGCGGGGAAGACTGTGTTTACCTGCCCCCCTTCCAGACTGTCGGGAAGTAGAGGGATTTGGTATAACACAGGAGAAGCAATGGGACTCGCCCTCCCTGCTTCTGCAGACGCAGACTTCTCTACACTAGTAGACTCTTCAAGAAGACATGCGCTTCCATCTGCTAAGACGACTTGGACTATGTCAGAAATGGATCATCTCCTCAAGGGAGTATTCCATGTCTTGGAAGTTTTTAACTTCCTAGACTGGTCCCTTGGGGATTTGGCCAAGAAGACACAGGACCCCGATTTCTTAGAACCCAAAGTCCTACATAGCGTATTGGCCGGTATGGACAAGGCGGTCCAAGATGGATCGGGAGAAGTGGCATCCCTTTTCGGGGCAGGAATTCTCAAAAAGAGAGCTGTATTCAGCTCATTCTTGACAAAAGCGGTCTCTCCCGTGCAGAGGACGTCTCTCCTATATGTCCCTCTTTCGAAACGGCTTTTCCCTTCTCAGTTAGTGAGAGATATTTCTCACTCGCTGACTGAGAAGGCAACACAAGACTTGCTAGTCCAATCAGCGAAGAAGTCGAAACCAGCTGTTCCTGCCACGAAGAGGGAGTCACGAAGCGCTCAGCCGCCCTTTCGAGGGAGTTCATCAGGCCGAGCCTCTAGAAAAAGAGGATCAGAGAGAAGAGGAAGGTCTTCTTCCTTTAGACCAACAAAGAAGACCAAATGAGATACCAGTCCTCCAAGCATCAGTAGGGGCCAGGCTGCTGAAGTTTTCGGAAGCGTGGGCCTCGAGACAAGCAGATTCCTGGTCTCTGGAAATACTAAAGAAAGGATATTTCATCCCCTTCAGAGACAGACCTCCATTGACTTCGACACCGAGGGAGCTGTCAGCGAGGTACAAAGATCCTGCAAAAAGCGAATCCCTGTTACATCTGGTACAACAAATGTTGGAGAAGGAGGCCATCGAAACAGTGCAGGATCCTCACTCCCGGGGCTTTTACAATCGCCTTTTTCTAGTGCCAAAAGCCTCCGGGGGGGGTGGGGGGTGGAGGCCTGTGCTGGACGTGAGCGCATTGAACCGCTTCGTGGAGAAGACAGAGTTCTCTATGGAGACTTCCAACTCGGTACTTGCGGCTCTGCGTCCAGGAGATTGGATGGTCTCCCTCAACCTGCAGGACGCGTACTTTCTCCTCCTGCATCCTTCATCGAGAAAATATCTTCGATTCATGGTGCAGGGCAGGATTTACCAATTCAGGGCTTTGTGCTTCGGCCTCTCGACGGCTCCTCAAGTGTTTACGGCATTGATGAGGAACGTAGCAAGATGGCTACATCTGAAGGGGGTGAACATGATCACTCTATTTGGACAATTGGCTCATAAGAGCGAGATCGAGACAACAGTGTTTGGAGGACTTGGAAACGACTCTAGATCTTGCAAGATCACTCGGATTGCTCGTTAACCTCGAGAAATCTCAGACAATCCCCAGCCAGGACATTGTGTATCTGGGGATTCGGATGGATTCTCTGGGTTTTCGAGCATTTCCATCCCAAGAAAGGATTGCTCAAGGATTGGAGAAAGTCTCGGCCTTCCTAGAGAAAGAGCGAAGCTCAGCGAGGGAATGGCTCAGTCTTCTGGGCACCCTTTCGTCGCTAGAGCAGTTCGTTTCTCTGGGGAGGCTGCACATGAGACCTCTGCAGTTCTACCTGAAGAAAATGTGGAACAGGAAGACAGGAGAACTTGCGGATTCTTTCCCTCTACAACAAGAGATCAAGTGCCACTTGCAATGGTGGTTAGACCCTCTAAGAAGGAACGAGGGAGTGTCCTTGTCTCTGCGGAACCCTCGCCTAGTGTTGTTTTCCGACGCCTCGGAAACAGGATGGGGAGCAACACTAGGAACGAAGGAAGTGTCAGGCATCTGGACAAGAGAACAGATGTCCTGGCACATAAATGTGAAAGAGCTTCTAGCCATTCATTTGGCTCCGAGGCATTTCGAAGAGGACGTTAGAGGCACGGTGGTCCAGGTCAACTCGCACAACACCACGGCTCTGGCATACATTAGAAAGCAGGGGGGGACTCACTCTTTCTCCCTATACGAGTTAGCAAGAGCTCTATTGATCTGGGCAGAGGAACGGAAAATAGTACTCCTAACAAGATTCGTTCAAGGAGGGAGGAATATAAGAGCAGACAGACTGAGCAGGAAGAACCAGGTCCTTCCTACAGAATGGACTCTCCATTCAGAAGTCTGCCAGAAACTGTGGTCTCTATGGGGGAAACCTCAAATAGACCTGTTTGCGACGTTCCTCTCCAGAAGGATGGAGAACTTCTGCTCGTTAGGGGAGGATCCCAGAGCCATAGCAATCGATGCCCTTCTCATGGATTGGTCGGGCATAGATGCTTACGCTTTTCCCCCGTTCAAGCTACTGGGGGAAGTGTTAAGGAAGTTTGTGTCCTCGGAAGGAACGAGGATGACACTCATCACTCCCTTTTGGCCCGCTCGAGAATGGTTCACAGAGGTACTGGAATGGATGGTGGACTTCCCCAGATCTCTTCCCAAAAGGACAGATCTGCTCAGACAACCCCACTTCGAGAGGTTTCACAAAAACATCCACGCTCTCTCCCTGACTGCCTTTCGACTATCGAAAGACTGGTCAGAGCGAGAGGCTTTTCACGCAAGGCTGCAAGAGCAATTGCAAGAGCACGAAGATCCTCTACCATGAGGATCTACCAATCGAAGTGGGAAGTCTTCCGTAGATGGTGTAAGGCGAAGAAGCTGTCCTCCTCCGATACCTCTGTGACCGATATTGCCGATTTTCTTCTATACCTGAGAGAAGAATCTCAATTGGCAGTTTCTACAATAAAGGGATATAGAAGCATGCTATCTGCTGTGTTCAGGAACAGGGGCCTGAACATAGAAGAAAACAAAGATCTTCATGACCTGATACGGTCTTTTGAGACATCAAAAACGAAAGCTTCGCTTCCCCCTAGCTGGAATCTAGACGTGGTTCTGAAGTTCCTCACGTCAGAGAAGTTCGAGCTTCCTCATCAAGCATCCTTCAGAGACATTACAAGAAAATGCATTTTTCTCGTGGCTCTCGCAACTGCCAAGAGAGTCAGTGAGTTGCAGGCTCTAGACTCGAGAGTGGGATTTAAAGGAGACTCTGCAGTGGTATCTTTCCGGCCTTTATTTTTAGCCAAAAATGAGAACCCTTCTAGGCCTTGGCCCAGAAGTTTTGAGGTTAAAGGACTTTCTCAACTTGTGGGAAAGGTACTGGAAAGGTCACTATGTCCGGTTAGAGCCTTAAAATTTTACCTTCAAAAGAAGAAGCAACTGCAAGGTTGCAATCAAAGTCTCTGGTGTGCGGTTAAGGACCCTAAGAGACCTATGTCAAAAAACGCTTTAACTTTTTTCGTCAGGAATGTGATTACTGAAGCACACATGAAATGCAAAAGTGAATCATTGGAAACGTTAAGAGTGAAGGCGCACGAGGTACTCGCAGTTGCAACATCGATATCTTTTAATAAAAACATGTCGATGAAAAATATCTTAGCAGCGACGTACTGGAGATGCAACTCGGTGTTTGCCTCCCATTATTTAAAAGATGTGAGAGTGACATATGAGAAATGCTTCTCTCTGGGTCCTTATGTATCAGCGGATACAGTGCTGGGTAAAGGAGATAAGACTGATCCTTAATTTTTAGTTTTGGTTTTAAAAATAATTTGGTGTTGAATTTTAAGGTTGTTTGAAAGGTGGTTGGGGATAACTCCTTTCAATCTTAGTACTAATCCACGGTTAGGATCGGGTGATCGGGATCGGTGTTGTACTCCTTTATTATGCCATTAGGCATAGGTGTATTGTCATGTAAGTGGATAAGACCCCATTGACAAAGGCCATCAGGTTCTGTCGAGTAAGTGGATAAGACCCCATCGACAGTCCCCACAACAGCTCTTAGCCATAGGTCACATCCTCGCTGAGGCTCTTGAGGCGAAGCAGACTTCTAAGCAATAGCTATGAAATCTTCCACCAAAACAGGTAGGAACCAAGGTTTTTTATAGATATATTACCTACAACGTATGTTGTTTACCTGTCTAATCAGTAATTAGCTGTCTCTTACCCTCCGCCAAAGGTGCCAATCAGCTAAGTATATATCTGACAGGGAAGTTGAATGTATGAAAATGATATTGTTATTGTACAATAAAGTTTCATACATACTTACCTGGCAGATATATACAATTAAATGGCCCACCCAGCCTCCCCTCAGGAGACAGGTGGAAGAGAAAATCTGGTTCTAGAACGGTAATGGTTCCTATTCCTGCCACCCAGCGGCAGGGCGTTAGATCACCTGACCTACCTGTAGCGTGTGCCGCGAAATTCGAATTTCTGTCGGGGACGACGGAGTCTATAGCTAAGTATATATCTGCCAGGTAAGTATGTATGAAACTTTATTGTACAATAACAATATCATTTTACAAGTTTCTTGGAGCAGTTGGAATGCTACTTTGCAGTAAAAGATGTCAAGGAATCCAAGAAAGTTCATACTCTTATAGTTGGTTTGCAGCCTAGGCAGTATCAAGTTCTTAAGGATTTGGTTGCGCCTGCTACCCCTGTAAGTAAAACTTACGATGTTTTAACAGCATTGCTAAGAAAGCATTATTGTGGTGCTACGAATCCAAGGGTTGAGCTTACGAAGATTCGGCAAGTGATGAGACGAGAAGGCGAGACTCTTCAGGTTTTTTCAGTACGTCTTAAGCATGAGGCCAGACATTGTGAGTTGGTAATTCATTAAACCAGATGTTAGTCGACCAGTTGATTGCTGGTGTTCATTCAGTGTACAGCAAATAAGCTTTTGGAGTGCAAAGAGGGACTAGATTCAACTTTTGTAAAGCTTTACAAATTGCGGAAGCTACTGAAGTTAATGAAACAAACGCCGCTTTTGATGCAAGATCAGGAAACGGGAGCCAAAGTGCACTACATAAGACGCTTCATGTAAACAAAATCTACAGTAGAGACACTGTTCAGAAGAAGGATGATGTGAAACCAGTGAATAAAGCGTTTAACAATGATATGAGATGTTATAGGTGTACTAGTTCTACCCATTTAGCTAATGTGTGCAAATTTCGCGATAGTGAGTGTAGAAAGTGTCATAGAATGGGACATATTGCTGTTGCATGTCGGAAAGGTAAAGTGCCGAAATCTCAACGTCAAGTGGATGTAGGCTTAAATCAATCAGTAAATATTGCGAATGAAAGTCCTTCGAAGTCAGATGTACCAGAATTACAGAGGCTTAACCTTAGTGTTGCTGATAATGCCAGGTTGAATCCTTTTGGGCATAATGTTAATGAAAATGAGTATCATATTTTTGAAATAAATGATGTGCTGAAATTAGATGCTAAAACTGATTTGAAGTTACATACCAGTTGTAAATATTTTGTTAATGTGAAATTGAATCATGTTGATGTTGATTTTGAATTGGATACAGGTGCTGCTGTAACTTGTGTTGGTGAATACATGTTTAAGAAATTTTGTATTTCTCAAGAAGAGTTACAAGCTATTGACATTGTAATAAACAGCCATTGGAAATTCTTGGTGTTGCAATGGTTAAGGTAAAATATTGTTCACAATGTAAAATGTTACCTATAGTAGTGGTTATTAAAGGCAATCATGCTTCATTGTTGGGTAGAAATTGGCTGAATGAAATGAAGATGGATTGGCCAAACATTTTTAACCTTAAATCTACTGTACATTCCATTGATAATGGGTTGGATGAGATTGCAAATATTTTGAAGAAATATGAGTGTGTATTTGAAACTGGGCTAGGATTTTTTAAGGATTTTGAAGTATCTTTAAAGGTAAAATTTGATGCTTTGCCAGTGTATAAACATGGTAGAAGTGTTCCATTTCATTTAAGAGAGATGGTGGAGAGAGAACTGCAAAGATTGCAAGACATTGGTGTAATTAAACCTGTTGATTTTTCAGAATGGGCAAAAGTCCTACACTTAATATTGTCAAGTTAGATGGTAAAAATGTTAGAATTTGTGCTGATTTTAAGGAAGCCTTAAATCCTGTTTGCAGTATTGATTCTTACCCATTACCTATTCCTGAAGATATTTTTGCTACTTTAGCAAGAGGTAAATCCTTTACTAAACTTGACTTAAGTCATGCGTATCATCAATTAAAATTAAGTGTTGAATCCCAGAAGTATATGGTTATTAATACCCATAAGGAATTATTTGCCTTTACAAGGTTACAATATGGATTGAATAGTGCTGTTGGTATTTTCCAAAGAGTAATGGAAAATGTTCTAAAAGATATACCCAATATTTTCCTACATTCAACTTACCTGTCAGATATATACATAGCTATCGACTCCGTCGTCCCCGGCAGAAATTCGAATTTCGCGGCACACGCTACAGGTAGGTCAGGTGATCTACCGGCCTGCCGCTGGGTGGCAGGACTATGAACCATTCCCGTTTTCTAATCAGATTCTCTCTGTCGCTGGGAATGTAAACATATGTTTTCTTTTCCTCCTGATTTGATTTTCGTGTTTCATCGCCATCGATCTTCTGGGCCGACTTTTACAGGGAAGTACTGGATCGGTGGTTCGGCATACGCTTTTAATAACTTTTTAATGAATTAACTTCGAAGTTTTCGAAGAATAGAGGATGTGTAACTTCCGAAGTTTTCGGTAGACAATTACATAGTTTGCAAGAAAGGGAAATATAAATATTTATTCATTGATAAAGTGTAATAAATGTTAGAATTTGATTGAGGAAAATAAGGTAACTTCCTATTTGAGGAAGTCAGAAAAACATAGAACTAGATATGCTTTCTTTAGAAGCTTTAATAGCTCTCTTTCTGACGAGCAGTTAGAATATTAACAGTACTAGTAGTGTTGTTTCCTCATCACCTTCTTACTTCACAGAAACTACAAATTCATTTGCAATTTGAAGATAAAGGAATGTAGCTCAAGATACGAGCTTTTATAAGGTAAGAAGTGATTATAGTGTTCCCCATTGCAATAGAGGGTGCGTCTGATCGGCTCTGTCTCGCTCCCAGGTCTAGACCTCTTCCAAGCTCACAGGCCCAGAGGAGAAGGAATGTCGAAAGCCTTACGGAGGTTATGGAGAATCCCCACCGATCAGGCGTCCCCTCGGCAAGTTCTGTAGGACGTCCCAGACTGCCAGGGATAGCCATTGGAAAGGCATCCTAATTCAATGTGTTCCCGTTATTATTATCGTCTTGACGAATAAGGAGAAGAAACATTCAACGGCGTAGATTAAATGAAGATGCAAGATAATCTTGTCTGGCTATTGGAACCTCAGAAGAGACGGAGAAAGGACGTGTATATGAAAATATATCTATTCTGAGAAGAACGAATTAGATATTAAAGAATATTTGTTGATCGAATGAATTATATGGATCTCGTTTAGTGATTACACATATATATATAACTTTTAAGCTTCTAGCTCCTCGGGCATGAAGCTCCGGTAACGAGGCTCAATGCGCCTAAAGTGTCTGAAACAAGGCACAAAGCGCCTGAAACGAGGCGCAAAGCACCTGAAGGGCCTGAATAGAGGCGCAAAGCGCCGGAAGCACTATGAACCAGGATCTTCATCGGAAATGGAAGTCCGGAAGCACTATGAACCAGGATCTTCATCGGAAATGGAAGTCCTCATTCAGAAGAAAGGGAGGGCTATGGACGCAAATGGAAGTATTGTCGAATTCTAAGCAAGAACAAATGTACCAGAGATCGGAACCTTCCGCACAAGCGGAACCTTCCAGAAGGCGGAAGATTCCAGATTCAAATCGCCTTCCAGGCTCTTGGAATTTTCCAAGAAGGAATATTTTCCAAATGTGCAGACCATTTCACATAAGCGGAATTTGACAATCACTCGGAACCTTCCGCACAAGCGGAAACTTCCAGACGTACAGAACTTTCCAGGCGAGGATCGCCTTTCAGACGCTCGGAACTTTCCAAGAGGGAATCTTTTTCCGGATAAGCGGAACTTTCCAGGCGCGTGGAACCTTCCGCACAAGAAAAACTTTCCAAGTGCGATACGTCTGCTAGGATCCAGGAGTATTCTCATCACGATACTCCTCCTAGGCGCCAGGAGTATTCGGAACGCGATACTCCTGCCAGGTGCCAGGAGTGTTCCCCCTCTTGATTTGAGACTGCCTTGACGGAGTTACGCATTTCCAACCTATGGTTGAAACTGCGTAGCGGGCAAGAGGGCTTTTGAACTGGGAGAATTATCTTCTAGTTTGAATCTAAATGTCTCAATTTTTCTCTTACTTGATCATCTTCCAATCTCTTACTTTCTTTCGCTCAGTTGCTCCCCCTAGCTGTCCTCCTTCTCTTCACTAAAACCCTCGTGTAGGTTAGGTAGGAGGTGGGTCTCTGAACTTAGGCTTTACCTTGATCCAAATGGCAGGGACTATAGCGGTTTGGTCCGCCGCTCGATTATGTTTGGACCCTGAGGATATTGATGTGATTCCACATCAATATTTATTGGGGCGGGACTACATGTGGGGGCTTGCCTACGGAATCCGGGGAGGTATAGTCTCCACGGTAGGACTCTCGGCAATTTATCCGGATTGCCCTCTAAAATAACATGAGTGGGGATGATTGCATACTTGCTATGCCCTCGGTCCTATCAAGCGGGTTTTGCTTACACTTGAGCCAATCATGTTATGTTGGAGCCATCCCTTCGGGGTAGGGTAGGGAGTGGACATATGGGAGTTGGTCTCTGCTGTGTGTCTTTGGAGAGGGGGAAGTCTTTGAGAGGAGACCCAGTTTTTACCATGGCTTGCAGTTGGTTTCTCTGTAATTTAAAAAAAAAACGAAAAATGGAATATGACTCTGGAACTCAGTCCCCCGGAAAATGTGACCCCATGACACTAGATAACCATCTGACCCTGGAAACGAACAAGGACACCCTTTTGGACACTTCAATCCAAAATATAGCTACTATGGAGCCTTTTACTAGGCCAAAAAGATTTATCAAAAGAAAATTCCAGCCTAGCCCTTCGCTAGCTTTATTTGAATCACTTTTTGGAAAAGACAGTTGGACAAGATTTTTGACAATAGAAAGTGAAAACAAGATTTAAAATTTAAAATTGGAAAAGTATTTACTGACCAGATACCCAACAGAAAACATGAAATTTCGTCAAACGCAAACAAATACATGGATAGTGGAAACCACTACTAAAGCCCAATCAGAAAACTACTTACAAATTACGAACATAGATAACATAAAAATAAAAGTCACCAAGCATAATAAACTTAATAGTATTTGTGGTACAATAATCCTGCCAAATAATGATGACGAACTAATAGATAAAAATATGTTAATGGACTCGCTCAAGAAAAGATATAAAAACATTGAAGATTGTGACATCTATGATATCCCAAGTAGGAAAAATTCAAAAATCAATATACAAATAGCTAAATAAATTTGAAGGAAATGAACTCCCTTTAACTATTAAAGTATTAGGGCAGACGAGAGAGATAAGACCATATATCCCTAAACCACTACAGTGCAAATCATGTAATAAATTTGGCCATTCAAATAAAAATTGTAGAGAAGCTCCAAGATGTGCATGTTGTGGATCATACAACCACACAACAAAATGGGACTGTGAAAACCCAATTTGCATAAATTGTGGTCAGAATCACCACTCAAGATCGAAGGAATGCGCATATTACCTATACAATACTGAACTAAAAATCTTACAAGAAAGGAGTGGAATGTCAATAAGAGAAGCGAAGATAGAACTAAAAGTAAGAGGTTTACAAGACCCAGCAAGGAAAAACACATATAAAGAGGTAGTAAATAAAGAAGCGCAAAACCAAATTCCTACAATATTGCACAGTATAAATGAAACTGAAAATACTCATAATATAAAGGCCCAAAATTCAAGCTCAGAAGCTACAGAACATATAAGCAGCACAAATTTATATAATATATTACCAACACCAGAAATGCAAGAAGACATGATGAATGTGGAGGACAAGCAAAATACAAGAGCTAAGTCAAAAGACAAAAAAAGACTACTTGAAACAACCCCACCCAAATCCAAGAAACAAATTAAACAATCCGTAAGACCCAAAATCTATATGGAAAAAAATGAATACCGAGAAGACAAAGTCAACGAAAATTGCTTGCAAACTAAAAATGAAAAAAGAGAAACCCAAATAAAAGAAAAAGTTAAAACATCAGATAAAATTGAAGAAAGTATTGAAATAGAACCCAAGATCAAAAGCCATTTAAATGCACCCCTAATAAAAAGAACACCTGAGACTCTTCAGCCAATAAAGAAAACAATAGCAGAAATACATCACCCACCAAAAGACAAGAACAAAGTACAGCAAAATTATACAACTTCAATAAAATTCAAAGTTCAGGAAAACAAATAAAGATATTAAAACAAAACCAAAACCTTTTTAAAATGTCTATTTACAATGGAATATTAGAGGATACGTATCAAATAATGAAAACTTAAAATCATTAATTAGAGAATGTAATGCAAATATCATTTGCTTACAGGAAACTAAAATAGGTAACAATGTTCTCAATGCTGGCATAAATTATAATATGTGGAAATCAACACCAATTTTAAATGACAACAGCCAAGGAGGAACTGCAATCATAACGCATTCTTCAATCAAATGCCAACCTGTTAGGATTAACTCAGTAATACAGGCATGTGCAGTTCAAGTATTCCTGGAAAAAAAAATAACAATATGCTCAATATACATGGAACCATCTTTAGAAAGTCGCTTAATAGATCATCTTGGAAATAATAGATCATTACAAGTGGAAGATTTAGAAAATCTAATAGAACCAATTACCAAAGACCTTACCTAGTTAGTAGGTGACTTCAACGTCAAACATCCCATGTGGGGAAGTACATCATCTGACAGGAGAGGAAACACTGTCCCGAGATTTTAATAGATAACAAAAATTTGATTATTTTAAATGATGGTTCTCCAACAAGACTTGATGTTTATCATAATACCTCATCTGCAATAGACATCACTTTATGTTCCCCAGAAATTGCCACAGATTTCAGTTGGAAAGTAAATAATAATTTATTTGGGAGTGACCACTGGCCAATACAAATTGAGCTAAAAAATAATAATAATATAACATATATACCGAAGAGGAAAATGGAGGAAGCAAATTGGAATTTATATAAAGAGAAAACGGTGATTAACAAAAAAATATCTGACTTTACAAACCACATAGATGCTTATGAACATCTAATAAAAACAATAGATGATAAAGCAAATGAAACTATTCCAGTTACCTCAGGCAATCCGACTAGACCACTGGTACCCTGGTGGAATGAGGAATGTAAAGCAGCAAGGTAAGATAACGAGGACATGCTTTAGAAGATATCTGAGACATAAATGTGATGGCCAATAGAATTGCATATTTGAGAGCTAAAGCAAAGCAGAAAAGAATATTCAAGATAGCCAAAAGAAATTCATGGAAAAAATATATTAATAATATAAATTCTAAAACTCAAGACAAAGAAATCTGGAAGAAAATAAATAAACTGCAGGGTAGATATCGGCCAGAACCATTACCTACATTAAAAGTAGAAAACAACTATATTTCAAACCCCAAACTAGTAGCAAATGAATTGGGTAAATGCTTCTCCAAAACATCTAGTATCTCGAACTATACAAAAAAATTCCAATTAAAAATCAAAAATTATGTCCCAATACCAATAAAATCTAATAATCAGGAAATCTATAATCTTCCTTTCACCATGGAAGAACTGGAAAATGTCCTGAAACTTGCAAGTCCAACAGCTCCAGGGGAAGACAACATTAGATATGAAATGATAAAAAATCTACCAGATGAAAGCAAAACCTTCTTATTAGAAATTTTAAATGAATTATGGCACTCTCACAGCATACCTAAAACCTGGAAAGACTCTTTAATCATACCAGGATTAAAACCAGGAAAAGACCCAGAGTCACCAAGCAGCTAATAGGCCAAGAAGGAACCCTTACTCAGTTGTCTAAGTAAGATATTTGAAAACATGGTGAATAACAGATTAATATGGGTATTAGAAAATAAACAGCTATTATCAAACAGACAGTTTGGATTCAGGAAAAATAAAAGTACCATAGATCCCCTCTTAATGATTACAAGGGAGATACAAAATGCAATGGTTGGTAAAAAAACAAACAATAGGATACACCTGGAGGGGAGGGATTTTAAAAAAATTGATAGAATGGGGAATAGGAGGCAATTTATATGAATATATTAGGGAATTCCTATCTGAAAGATATATAAAAGTCAAAGTGGGGGCAGAAATCTCTGAATCATTTATCCAGGAGGAAGGAATTCCCCAAGGCAGTGTACTAAGCGTGGCATTGTTTGCTATAGCAATAAATGAGATAATTGAAATGATCCCACCAGGAGTCCAAGGATCCCTTTTTGTAGTGGTGAAAAAGCGCTGGACATAACCAACAGATTGCAAGCAGCCATAAATAGGATAAAAAAATGGGCCGATAACAAGGGTTTTAAATTTTCACCGCAAAAAACTAAAGCGGTCAGATTTACAAGATCAAGAAAACAGGAATTAATTCCTACTTTATTCATAAAAAATGATATAATTGAATATGATGATGAAATAAAATTCCTTGGTGTAACACTTGATAAAAAACTTACATATAAAGAACATAGAACAACTGGCGATAAAAGTAAGAAAATCCTTAAATATAATAAAAGTAATTGCGCATAATGACTGGGGTGCTGATAGAACCTCTCTGATAAAAGTATATAAGGCTATTTGTCTAAGTAAACTTGATTATGCGTGTCAAGTATATGGTAGTGCTTCTAAAACCCTATTAACAAAAAACTGGATGTCATACATAACATGGGTATTTAGACTATGCACTGGAGCTCAGAAACTTCCCCCCGTGGAAAGTCTGTATGTAGAAGCAGGAATAGCTCCCCTGAAAGTACGAAGAGAAGAAATTGATGGATTTAAAAATATATAGCTAAAATAAATAACCTTAATGATAATCCAAACACCAAATATATGAAGAACATAACAAATAATTATGACAATAAACCAAGAGCCTCTAAACCATTGGAAAATAGATTAAAACCTGATATAGAACATCTAAAATTAGGAACAAGTAGCATATCAAAAATAACCACTCCGAAAATACCTCCGTGGAGACATGCTAAAATAGAAATCTGTGAAAAAACATTTAATAAAAAGGTAACCGATGCACAATTAAAGAGTGAATTTCTGTCACACCAGAAAAAACATAAACGGGACATTAGTATTTATACAGATGGTTCCAAGTCGAAGGAGGGTGTAGGCTATGCTGTAGTAACAAAAAATATAAAAATAAGGGAAAAAATTCCCAAAATATGCTCGATATTCACTGCAGAGATAAATGCTATATTAGAGGCTATAAAACACACCTTTATGGTGGGGAAGGCAAACGATACCTTTGTAATATACACGGATTCTTACAGTGCTTTAGAAGCGCTAAGACAATACACAGTTTCTCATCCCGTAATTGAAGAAATAAGGGAGTGGATAGATATAATAGTAAAACGGAAATCTATAAATATAAAACTATGTTGGGTCCCTTCCCATGTGGGCATAAAGGGTAATGAAGAGGTGGATAAAGAAGCCAAAAAGGCAGTAAAAAAGGAGTATATCAAAAAAATACAAATACATTACAATGACATTAAAACAACAATAAATGAATACTGTCAATCAAAATGGGAAAAAGAATGGCTAGAATTGAATCATAAATTAAAGCATATTAAACCATCTGTAAAACCTTGGAATAGACAACTATGTCAAAGAAGGGAAGATGTCATATTAACAAGATTAAGAATAGGACACACACACTTAACACACAAATACTTGATGTTGCAAGGCGAGGAAAGACAGGCCCCTTACTGTGACCATTGTCGTACTCTGGTCACAGTCCGTCATCTGCTAATTGAATGTAATAAATTCGAAAGAAAACGAAGATCCAACAACATATATAACATACCACTTGAAGAACTATTGGGAGAAAATGCCCCGCTTCAAAACATAGTAAATTACCTCAAAGAAATAAACCTGCTTTATATGATATAACACGTCTTATAGTATCATAGTTATACAGTAAGCGCTGAATGGCCTTTGCTGCCCCAGTGCTTGGTGTTACACCTAAAATTTATAAAACCAACCAACCAACCAGGAGTGTTCCGATCACGATACTCCTCCCAGGCACCAGGAGTATTCGGAACGCGATACTCCTGCCAGGCACCAGGAGTATTCCGAGCACGATACTCCTCCCAGGCGCCAGGAGTATTCGGAACATGATACTCCTACCAGGCGCCAGGAGTATTCCGATCACGATACTCCTCTTAGGAAAGCGATACTTCTGCCAGGCGCCAGGAGTATTCCGAGCACGATACTCCTCCCAGGCGCCAGGAGTATTCGGAACGTGATACTCCTACCAGGCGCCAGGAGTATTCCGATCACGATACTCCTCCTAGGGAAGCGATACTTCTGCCAGGCGCCAGGAGTATTCCGAGCACGATACTCCTCCCAGGCGCCAGGAGTATTCGGAACGCGATACTCCTGCCAGGCGCCAGGAGTATTCCGAGCACGAGGAGTATTCCGATCGCGATACTCCTCCCAGGCGCCAGGAGTATTCTAGGCAAGATACTCCTGCTTAGCGCCAGGCACTTTCTCCTACAAGAAGAGCCTGACAACCGCCAAGAGTCCTCCAGGCGAAAGGTGAAAGACATTCGAGGCTTCTCCTGATAGGGACGGGAGTTGTCGCACAGGCGGCCGTCGCCCTTGTCAGGATAGTCTTAATGCAATAAAGGCAAGAGCAAGTTCGGCTTTTTCCTGGCAGGGACTCAAGATGTAGCACAGGCTGCCGTAGCCCTTGTCAGGTTAGAGTCAGTACTGCTAAAAGCCCTTCACCTTTCGAAAGGAAGCGCTCTCCTCCGGTTGCTCAATCTTCTCCCTACTTGAGGAATGGAAGATAGAGCAGAATTGTGAGAATTAGTTCAGTATTAGTAAGAGGATATTAAAATCATCCTCCCTCTAAAAAATAATGCAACCAACCATTTACAGAAAGAGGGGCAATCGTTTGGAAGTTGAACAAGATTCGTACGAGCTCTCATTCATTGATTAGAGGCTCTTCCAGATAAGAAAGGCGTAAAATACGGACTTATCCCCAAGATAATAAAAGCTGGAGGGATTCTCTTCGATCCCCGGTTGTCATTTGCGATCTCTTTCGACTAATACTCATTCGGGTTTATTGACGAAAAGAACGAAGAGAGTAAGATTTCCTTTCTTTCTCTGCATGTTGGAGAGGAAAGAATGTCGTAGAAGACTTAGTGTATACGACTACTGAATGACAAGTCATATACACATACCATAGTTGCCTTTCTGGTTCGCTACGGAATTATCTATATCCTTACAGGATTTTCCTAGTAAGGACTTCGCTTAAAAGGTTTGTTACGACAATACCTACTCAGCTTCGGTATTTAACAAAGGTTGTTTGGCTTAAATTTGCATTATTGAGAGCTTTCTTAGGCTCGAGAATAATTTTATTATATCCCTGCATTGAAGGGAGTAACTGGCAACTCAGAATGAATGCAGCCAGGCAGTGAACGAGACGGCTGTAATTGTAAGCCAATTCAGTACCATCCGGTTCTCGGTCATGAGCGGTTGGTTACATCTCTCTCTCCTAAGGGATCGAATGGTTCACCGTATATTCCCCCTACAATCAGGGACTTAACCACGAATTGAGGGGATTTTTAGGCAAACATGAATAACATCGTATTCGTTTTGCTAAGGATCTCTCTCTGCCTCGGCGAGGAAAGAATGTTGTAGAAAATTCACCTTAAGATAACGGTTACAGTTAAGCCTTATGCACACACCGTGGTTAATTACAGAATTCCTACTATCCTTACAAGAGTTTCCTAGATGAATGCTGTTTGCCACAATGTGACGGTATTATAAAGGATTTTAATTCGGCAGAGCACGATTTAACCTATTTGGAAACAGACACGGAACATAACGATCCTTACCAGGTTCGATGCGGGATTTTGCACGTCCGTGAGAACCTTCTTGATCGACGATAATAACTGTTAACGTATGTTTAACATTTATTGGAAAGAGTTGTGAGAACCTGCGGAAAGTATTCACAGATCTCTTCGCAAGGTAGAAGACGAACGAGCTTCTTATAGATTGCTTCCTTTTCCTCGAAACAAGAGAGGTAGCAAGATACACCATCTTTAATTTAAATAGGGGAATAAACTTTAGTCTTTTTTCCCCTAGTTATATATATTCTTAACAGATATTAAGATAAATGGGCGTCAAAGGAAGAAGATGAATGCATCATTTTGGCAATAAAAAGGTTGGATTCACAGAGGTCACGTTCTTCTCTCAGCATGTGTCGGAAGGTTTTTCTAAGAGAGTAGAGATTTTATCGGAATCTATTATAAATATTGGACCTGAAAAACCTATCCACTCTGAGTCTGTCTGCGTGCAGACTGACCAGAAGTAAATATGAATGAGAGGATTTTTCAAGGGAAGCTTGATAATTCCTTCAAATATGTTAAAGACATAGAGTTGCTGCAGATCGTGCTAGATGGAAAGGAGAAACTGTCCTCTTCCGATACCTCTGTGAACCACATAATGGTTTTCTTCCCTTTCAGGGGGAAGAATCAATCACCTTGGTATTTTATGCTATCAATGAACACAGTAAAAAGATATACTCTGTCTCGACAAAGAATATTAGAGATAGTAGAGAATTAAGATCTTCGGGATCTTATACAATACCTCTATACGATAAGAGTAGGAGATCTTATACTTAGAATGGGATCCTAATTTGGGCCTCAGATTCCGTGTTCCGACAAGATGGAACTGCTCCTCATCAAATGTTTCTCTTGGTCCTAAACGATCAAAAGGACAAGTGAAATTTTGGGCTTTAGAATCCGGAATCAAATTCTATGAAGACTCGGCAATGGGTTCTGGCCAGCATGGTATGTTTGGCAAAAGAACTAAAGCCTTTTATTCCTGGATCAAGGCTTTCAGATAGAGGTTTCGTTGTCCAGGTAATGTATTGACGTTGTCATCTACGGAAGAAGACAAGGTTTAAAAGTTTACTGACAGAGTCTTGGGAACGCGATGAGGGCTCAAACTAATTCCCAAAAGGTTCAGAGAGATACATTAAAGAGCTAGAAATCAGGAGTCCTACCAATTTCAGCTCAGAATCTCTTCAAACTTCCAGGCTCCTTCCCTTCCTTCGGGCAAGGATAGGGAAGCTTCTGCAATGAGAAAACTCATCAACATGTAGGAGGAGAACTCGTTAGCAACGGAAGTATTCAATAAGGATCCTCCTCGGAGGAAGACTTGTCTCTCGGACTTTTAGATTTCCTATCGTCTACTGGATGTAGCTGACTAAAATTACCTCCCCTTGCCGGAAAGGCCAAAAGCTCAAAGTGAAAGAATTTCTTCCACCCTTCTCCAGTCTCCTGATAAACGATAGTGGATCTTCAGGACTTTCGGACAATGTAGCGCCAGTCAGGTGCCAAATGCCAAAACAGGCATGAAGACGCCAGAGAAAGACAGTCAATATGAACACTGTCATTGTCTGATGAGGAGAAGGAGCGGGCCTCCAACCTGGCGCAGTGCGCTAGAGGCGAACAAATCGGGAAAAAGTGTCCGATGTGGACATCGCCAGTTTTCCTCGAGACTCTTAACAAGCTCGAAACTCCAGCAAGTGGGGAGAAGTCATCCACGTGCCAGGCGCTAGGCTCCAAACAGGCGCAAGGCACCAGCCAGGCGCGAGGCGCCAGGCAAACAGGATGCGCCAGCCAGGCGCAAGGAGCCAGGCAGGCGCAAGGCACCAGCCAGGGCGAGGCACCAACCAGGCGCAAGCCAGGCCCTAGGCTTCATCCAGATGAGATCCAGTTCAAAGAAAGTCCTAGTCTTCTTTGAAACAATGGTGATCTCTAAAGCACTTCATAAGTGACTTGATGATACCTTCAAACAGCTGAGAATTTAAAAGCTCATGAAGTGCGAGCTTTTGCAAATTCTTGTTCTTTTCGTAACAATATGTCAGGAAGACATATTAGCTTTAACATATGAGAGATGCAACGATGTGTTGACTGCTCATTACACGAAGGATGTCAAGTTAACCTACGAGAGATCCTTCTCTCTTGGTTTATACGTGTCAGCGGATACGTTGCTGGGATAAGGAGCCGACACTGATCCTTTAATAATGAGTTGAATTTATTTTAACTTAGTGAATTTTATTGAGGTTTGAAAGGAGTTTGGGGGATAACTCTTTTTCAATTCTAGCGCGAACCCTCATGTTAGGAACAGGTGATCGGGATCGGTGTTGCGCTCCTTAGTTATGCCAATAGGCATAGGCATATTGTCATATAAGCGGATTAGCACCCATTGACAAATGCCAATTAGGCTCGACCGAGTAAGTGGATAAGACCCCATCGGTAGACCCACAAGAACTCTTGGCCACAGATCACTATCTTGCTAAGGCTCTTGAGACGAAGCAGACTCCTATGCAATAGCTAGAAAGTCGACCCTTCGTCTAGAAACACAGAGGAACCAAGGTCTATAAATACCTACAACATATGTTGTTTACCTGTCTAGTCAGTAGTTAGCTGTCTCTTGCCCTCCACCAAAGGGTGTCAATCAGCTATGTATATATCTGACAGGTAAGTTAAATGTATGAAAATGATATTGTTATGATAAAATAAAGTTTCATACATACTTACCTGGCAGATATATACGATTGAAGACCCACCCAGCCTCCCCGCAGGAGACAGGTGGAAGAGAGAATCTGATTAGAAAACGGGAATGGTTCCTAGTCCTGCCACCCAGCGGCAGGCCGGTAGATCACCTGACCTACCTGTAGCGTGGGCCGCGAAATTCGAATTTCTGTTGGGGACGACGGAGTCGATAGCTATGTATATATCTGCCAGGTAAGTATGTATGAAACTTTATTGTATCATAACAATATCATTTTTACTTTGTTCTAGCGGTTTAAAGTTAAAGAAGGATAAATGTTCATTCATGAATAAAGAAGTTCAATATTTAGGTCATAAGTTAGATGCTGAAGGAGTAAATGCTCCTGATGAAAAAGTTAAGGCTATTGATCAGTTTTCTGTGCCCATGAATAAGCAAGAATTGACTACTTTTAATGGGATGGTTAAGTACTACCATAGATTTTTACCCTCCTTTTCTAATGTAATGGCACCATTGTATGCTTTAGAAAGGAGTAAGTCAGATTGGTCTTGGGTAGAAAAAGAAAATTATTCTTTTTTAAAAGCTAAGGAATTACTTAAATTTAATATTTTACTTGTACATTACAATCCTGATAGATCCTTATTCTTGACTTGTGATGCTAGTTCTTTTGGTCTTGGAGCAGTATTGGAGCAAGAGAGTGAAGATGGTTCATTAAAACCAGTGTCATATGCTTCCAGAACATTAACTAAATCAGAAAAGAATTATAGTCAGACAGAAAAAAAAGGTTTTAAGTGTAATTTGGGCAGTTGATAAATTTCATAAATACTTGTATGGCAGGAAGTTTGAAATATGGACTGACCATAAACCCTTACTAGGTTTGTTGGGAGACGGTAAGGTAGTACCCCATATAGCCTTTGGTAGGATCATTAGATGGTCACTAGTATAAACTGAAGTATAAACCAGGATGTAAAATTCGAAATGCAGATTGTATGTCCAGATTTCCTATGCAAATTAATGAATTTGAACCTCCGAATGTAGGAGAAGAGGTTTTGTTGCTTGAACATGTTGATACTGCTAATGTTAATTCCTCTGATATACGCAGATGGACTGATAGAGATCCTGTACTGTCTCAGGTAAGGTCATGTATTCTGAATGGTTGGGATGATAATTTTGAATTAAATGAAGATTATAAACCATATGTTAGTAGAAAAATGAACGTACAGTGTTGCAAGGTTGTATTTTATGGGGAAATAGAATTATTGTACCGCCACAGGGACGAGATGGTTACTGATGAGCTTCATGACACTCATCCAGGTATTGTGAAAATGAAAAACTTAGCTCGATGTTATGTATGGTGGCCTCGTATGATAAAGATTTAGAGAGGAAAGTAAATTCATGTAAAATGTGTCAGCAGTATCGTCATCGTGCCATCAATAAACAGCCATTGCATCCTTGTTTTTAGTTGTAATCGATGCGTATTCTAAATGGCTAGAGGTTGTTCCCACTCAAGTTTGTACTTCTAAAGTTACAATCTCTAAATTAAGACATATATTTTGTGCACATGGATTACCAGATGTAGTAGTGAGTGACAATGCTACAGCTTTTGTTAGTGAAGAATTTCAGAATTTTGTAACCAAGAGTGGAATTCGTCTTTTTACTAGTGCTACGTATCATCCTTCTACTATTGGGTTAGCTGAAAATGCTGTTAAAACCTTTAAAACTGCTTTGAAATAATGTGAAGGAAAAGGAAGTAAGGATGAAATTTTGCATAGATTTTTGTTTGATTACCGTATCATGCCTCACATCACAACTGGTATTCCTCCTTGTGAACTTATGATGAAAAGAAGATTGAAAACAAGATTTGATTTACTGAGACCTGATTTAAATGATCATGTTGTAAAAATGCAGGAAGCCCAAGATAGAAATTCCAAAGGTAAGAGGGGAAGAGTTGCAGAGAAATTTGAAGAGGGTGATCATGTATATTTTAGGAATTATTCCAGAGCAGGACCACCTAACAGTCCAGGGATTGTGGAAGAGTGTACTGGTCCCATTTCATGTAAAATTGTTAGTAGGGATGGAGATGTTGTACACAGACATTTTGATCAAATGTTTAAACAAGTGAAACCCTCTTGTGAAATTGAAGGTAATGCTAATTTTAACGGTAATGATAATTTTAAGGTTGCTAATGAGGGTCATTGAACGATCTCATTTCTCACCTAACTCTGAATCCAATTTTCAACTGAATGAAAATAGTGGAGGTAATGTGCAAGATTCTGGAAATACTAGTGAAGAAACTGACAGAGTTAACCCCGTGAACACACCTGTCGTGAGACGTTCTAGTCGTATACATAAACCTGTCCAACGCCTTGATTTGTGAGTTGCCTATATTTTTATAAGTACTTGTATTGTATTATTTTATACTTTAGCTGAAGTGTTTGTAAGATCTTTCCTAAGGCATGGAGGGGTGTGATGTATTGAAATGTTTCTGTTCCTGATACTGAGAAACAATACTTTTGTAATTGTCTACTGTGTACCATGTGTATGTTTGTAAGCCAGAAGAGTGGAATAAATCTTGAAAGATGGATGCCTAATTTGAGTATGTTTGTAAGCCAGAAGAGTGGAATAAATCTTGAAAGATGGATGCCTAATTTGAGTCTCCCTCCATGCATGCAGCTACATACCACATACATTACATATCCTCTCTTAAAAGCCTAGTCTCTTATAATTAATAGAAGAGGTTTTTCTGTTAGGTTTTGTTGGGCTCCGTCCCATGTTGGAATTGTTGGGAATGAGCGAGCCATCACTGCAACTAGCCTTAGGCACATTTCCAACATGGGCGTCCCTGTTTCTATTTTAAAAGTACCATTCGATTTTATTGTAGAGACCAGTGGGGCCTGCCACTGGTCTACTTTAGATAATAATCTTAAATTAAAGTCAATTAGGCCTACTGTTCATCCTTGGCCTCATAGCCGGATGGATAGAAGGTTCAAGATAGTTTTAGCTAGATTGCGTATTGGCCACACTAAATATACTCAGGGTATCTAATATGAGTGGAGCGGATAGGCAGGTTCCTCGCTGTTCCACCTGTCATGTGGATTTGACTGTGGTGCATATTTTGGTGGAGTGCCTTCATTTTGAAAACAAACGTAGAGCTTGTTTGCTGGAAAATAAGACTCTTGCTTGATGTTGTAGGTGAAGGTGCTAAGGCAGAGCAAATTATGACATTTTTAAAAAACATTGGTCTTTTTTACGAATTGTAATTTTGTTCTCTTAATTGTTTTAGGTTTCTTGTTCAACTTTTTATGAATAAATGAATTGTATTTGGTTCGGTTGTGTGCATGTTTGTTTGTGCGATAGTGTCTTTATTTTTAAAGATATATATGCGCTGAATGGCCCCTCAGCTCCGGCACTTGGCTATGTGCCAAAAATTTTATAATTAATCTAATCTTTGCATTCCGCAAGAACTTGTCCATTGCACAGGTGCTGAAGGCAGGGTTAGACCACCTTCACCTCCTTCTACCTTTGGTATATTGCCCGTAGGTCCTTCGACACTTTTTCCGTAGGACCTGTGGTGGCTGCTCAACAAGTTGTGTAGCTTACCCAGCTCCTTTACAGAACAAGGTAGCATCTTGTCCTTGTGAATTCGCATGAATGGAGAGTGAATGAGTGTGACTGGCTCCTCTTCCTTCTCCTTTCTTCCCTCTCCCTGCGGGCAGAGGGTAGCGATCGTCACAATGCTGGACAGGACAACGGTGCAGGTAAGCTACATAACCGAGCTCCATTCTGTCCCTTTCATTAGTGGTAAAAGCGTTTATCTGTCCCTTCCCTAGCAAGGGGGAAGCGGACAGCAGTAAGAATCAAACCCAATACTTAATATTTGACTTCTTACTTAGGATATTAGTTCTTGCTTGCTATTCATAAGAGGTATGCTTGCCTCTGTCTTATGAATTGGTCCAGAGGTCTGGCCACTGATCTTGTAGTTCTCACTCAGATTAGTTGGACAGAGGCTAGGTTCCCCCCTTTGCTCTTACTACCAAGGAGAGAACCCAGGTTAGGCGAATAACAGTCTGTTCACAAGACTCAGATTCCTCACACCAATAGGTGAGTCTTCCTTATGTAAAGGACCGATGGTTTGTATAACGTGTCGGAACAAATCACAATTTTTGAAAGTAAATTATATTTTGTTCATGAAACTTACCTGTCAGATATATATATAGCTGTATTTTCTGAAGTCCGACAGAATTTTAAAAACTTCCGACACACGCAGTGGTCGGCCAGGTGGTTAGTACCCATTCCCGCCGCTGGGAGGCGGGTATCAGGAACCATTCCCATTTTCTATTCATAATTTTTCTGTCGCCGGTGCTGAAAACACCTGTTTTCAGTACCTCCGTCTTAGGATTTTGGAAACTTCATTGCCGCTAAGTATCCTAATTGTCTTTTGATTTATTTACTTGGATTTGTGGCTAGACATACGCTATCTTAAATTGATTTGAATTTGATTCATTTTTGCTTAAAATATCTGAATCTAGTTAGGCTAGTTTCAGACGGGGTTGTCTGCAAAGATAGGGTGTGGCTACCGAAAGCTTCGGTAGATCCGCACTTGGTATGTACGAGGGGTATGGGTCTTCCTTCTTTGTTGAGATTTGTCATGTAAGGAGTGTGAGACTTTGTCTATTCCGTAAGGAAGACGTATGATTCGTATGTACGCAATTAATCAGTAAACATGTCTAATTCCGTAAGGAAGACGTATGATTCGTATGTACGCAATTAATCAGTAACAAAAGTCAGGGTAGTGAACCTGCTAACCTTCCTGTAGACTTTATTTTGCCTAACCCTGTAGTATGGCCTACGGGCTATGAATATGTCTACGAGAGGTGCTCGCTCTCCTTCATTGCTGTGAAGTGCTACTTCTGTAATTGTTACTCCTAACCCTGCAGTATTGCCTTCGGGCCCTAAGCAGTGTCTGTAGAGGAATTGCCCTTTTTCTGATACTCTTTCGATTCGTAACTTAGAATCGAAAGTGCTTGCTTTAGAGAGTAAAAGTGAAGTGCAGAAGTGCAGTGATACCCCTTGTGTAGTGGAGGGTGCGTCAGATCGGCCTCGTTTCGCCTCTAGGCCGGGACCTCTGCTTGACTCCCAGGACCCGGGGAGGGAGCATGTCGAAAGCCTAAGGAGGGTTACAAGGAACCCCCACCGATCTGGCGTGCCTTCGGCAGTTTCTGATGAAAATCCCCAGACTGCCAAAGTGCGTGCGCGTGCACGAATCCTGAAAGTTTGCTTCTCGTCCTCCGAAGCGTCCTCTCCGTGCAGGGGTTGGAGCTTTCGGAAGGACTCGCGCCCTCTAAATAGAAGCTTTATAGAAGAGGACGCTTCACGTCCTCTCTCTCTCTCGTTATGCGTTTCAGTGAGAAGTAAGAAGGCGAACGTCGCCTAAACTCGTGTCCGTCTTTCCACCGAGAAATACGTAAAAGAAGTCATAGTAGCAGGAAGCTTTTGAGATGGACTCCAGGCGCGCGCGGGTGCACGCCAAGTGGACGCCGAGCGCGCTCCAGTGGACGCCGAGCGCGCGCCAGTGACGCCGAGCGTGCACCAGCGCACGCCAGGTGTGTCGCCTGGCTGAACGTTTCTGTTGAACTCTTCAAGCTCTTGTTTCAGATTTGGGCCTAAAGAATTTTACCTCTACCTTCGGTGATACCTTCTACCTCACCTGCAAAGAATGTGAAGTAGGCAGTGCTTCGGAGGAAGCTTAAAGTGAACAGACAACTTCTTCTTCGAAACCCAGCAAGACATCGGGTTTCGTGAATTCAAGAGGTCTCTGTCAATTAATATTGCTTTTCCCATAGGTGGATGGAGTTAAGGAAGATCTCGCTTGCTCTACCGCAACCTTTGCCATTCTGCCAATAAATTTAAGTTGCCACTACCGCAGTCAAGACTTTGCGATAAGGCAGTTACGGGTTATGTAAGGCTCGATGTCCTGCACGTCAGGACTCTCGGCAACGTTCAGTAGGATTCTTGCAAAGGCACTCATCAAAAGGACGCTCTTCAGGAAAGCGCAAGACAGGACTTCCTTTGCCATACTGCCAATAATTTTAAGCTTTAGCAGGCATTAGTTGTGATACGGGAGAGGAAGCTGGTTGGAGAGTTTCTTCCTCTTCCCAGGATAATTTTCCAAGCTTTTTAGCCCATCTGAAAGGGTTTTTCAGATGATAGATTTTGTTAGTTTCTAGTCGGGACTACGCTGCCGAATTGAACATCGTCGTTCTACTTGCCGTAAGCCCAGTCTCTTAACAGGATTCTTGCCCCTTCCTCGTTTGAGACGGGAATCGGAAAAATTAAATGCTCGACTCCCTGGATTACGTTTTGTCAATTCAGTGACTTTCCCCCATTGACAATATACTTTCGTTTTGTCAAGTAAGTGGGTATCCCCTCTTTGACAAAATATCTCTTTGTCCCGTAAATGGGTTAGTTCTCATTGACAAACATCTCATTAACTTGATATTGCGTAAGCGAATAAGCTCTTATTGACAAGATTCAGAAGAGCTCTCATTCGTAGACTCGTACAAGAAATAGACTTGTAGACTACGTCAATGAACGCTTATGTCCAATAACATAAGAAGCTTGAGCTGACTGCTTCGACTGCTTCGATTCTCTTAAGTTTTGTTCATGAAACTTGCCTGTCAGATATGTATGTAGCTGTATTTCCGAATTCAGCTATATATATGTCTGCCAGGTAAGTAGGAACAAACTTTATTGTGATATAATTTCATTTTTTGCCTTGCGTTATTTTACTTCTGGTTGGTTCAAGTCATATACGCTTGCTGTAGTTACCTCTTCGGATGGCAACCGAGAGGTCTATTGTCTATTTTAAGGACATTTAATCGTTACTCCCTGCAGCCTTCCAGGAGTTTCCGATTTATCTTTTACCGTTGTATGGTAGTGTTCTGACGACACAAACGCATCTATATATTTAGCGTTTTCTGTTACGCTTAAATATACCAGCTTGAGAGTCTTTCTGCTCAAAAAATAACGGACCTATTTCTTCGTAGAATAGGGTAGCTGGCAACCCAGACAAAGTTAAGAGACGACGTTCGTAAGCTGCTTGCTGCTGCTGTCACGCTGTGTCTGTCCTCCAGTCCAACCGAGCCAGTAACAGATCGTGCGCTGTCATGCACGGTAGGTTACGTCTTTCTCTCCTGCGGGATTGACTGACTAACCGTATCTCTGTGCTGACGGTTACGTCTCTCCTGCGGGATTGACTGACTATCTGTATCTCTGTCCTACAATCACGGACTTTAGCCTAAGATTGAGGGGATTTCTTACGTGAATGAATAAACGTTGCATTCGTTTTGCCTTACTATGTTCAACAGAGTTATCTCTTAATCCTTTCGGTGCTCGTTACCGCACGGTATGGAACTACGAGTCTACCGCAACATTGCACTTTTATTTGCTCTCCTGCTTAGGCAAAGCGCAGCCTTATTTAGGGAAGTAAGCATACTCGGGGAGGGAATGGATGAGCTTGCTGGGGACCATTTCCTTCCTGAAGAAGTTTGTTTCCCCGAATAGACTGCAATTCAGACCACAGTTTTTTCCTACCGGGAAACTGAAAAATTATTCTAGATTTAGGAATGATTCTGAACATCTCTCAGTGCGTCTATCACCTGAGGTGATAGAAAGAAGGTGCCGGACATCTGGATAGGGTTTCAGATGTCCTGGATCTTAATCTGAAAGAAGTAAAAGCGATTCGGTAGTCCCTCCAGTCCTCGAAACGAGTTTTTGGGAACCAGTGGTCCAGATCAACTCTGATATTCCACAGCTCTCTCATATCTTAAGAAGTATCTTCTCTCGGTCCTTGTTCGAGTTTACGAGAAAGAGCCTATTATAACAACAGGCGTAAAATATAACGATCCTCTACAGGTTCGTTACAGGATTGCAAAAGTCCGTACGAATCGTCTCGATCGACGGCAGCAACTATTCACTTCCGAGTGGAATCTTTCTTTAGAAGTAAGTTGAGAGTTGTGTAGACTTTAGGGACGCCCTTTCATTCTTCTCTTCGATATGTTGAGGACGAAGAGGCGGCTTCTTCTCTGCTCCCTTATTCTCGATCCGGGATCGGTACCATTAAACGCCATCCTATGATATTGAACGGGGATGGATGTTTAGTCTCTTTTCCCCTTTTTCAATCGCTTAGGAAATGTAATAAGAGGATTTATGACGTCACAGGGAGCGACAATGACGCTGATCGCCCCATGTTCGCCTTCAGAATCCTGGATTCACAGAGGTCACATACTTCCTAGTTCACTTTCCAAGGACCTTTTCCGAGAGAGTCGGTCTACTCTAACTCGAAAAGTACCTATAACCTCTCCGCTCTGAGTCTGACTACGTTCAGACTATCGAGATGTTGACAGGAATAAGATTACCGTCTTCCATTTCCGTCTGAAGAATGGGATAAGCTGGCAGTCACAACTATTAAAGAATTTGCAAATATGTTGTTGACGGCCTTTGGGCTCAGAGATTTGCGTCTGTCAAACAACAAAGCCCTTCACGATCTTTGAGTTCTGTGGAATCTCGAAACTCGCTCACCATCTACTTTTTGTCTCACCGGTTTTCTCGGAGTCAGACACTCGTGCGAGATCAGGCGACATATAGTAGCCCTGAGTTTCTTGTTGACGAAGTCGGTTGCGTTTATACACCCCGATGATCGTGTAACATGAGACCAGGTTGGACTGTCAGGCATTCTTCCTTCGGGACTGAATCGCCTTTTTGCTCCTCGCTCCTTTCTCCTGGCACCAGAAGCTCGAGTCAGGAGTTGATTCGCTGACGACGTTGGGTTGCGTTGATACACCCCCAAGGTTTGCTTAGATTGAATCGCCCAGGCAGTCCAGACACTCATCCTTCAGCGAAGAATAGTGCCTTATAGTCTTCAGGGTACAGCCTTGCTGTCCTTGATTCGTCTGACTGGTCAACTGGTCGGTCACCTGACTTTAGTACAGACGGACTGACTGTGCATGTCCAGATCGAAGCTTTCAATATGGAACTTAGACGTAGTCTGAAGTTCTTGATGTTAAAGCATTCGAACCTCTCCTACCTGTTAACTTCTTGCATGTGATCAGGAAGGCCTTCTTCTAACCACCCTAGATACGACAAAGAGGGTTAGTGAAATTTTAAGCCATCGTCACAAGTTTTGGCTTTAGAGAACACAAGGCGGTGTGCTCTCTAAGCCTTCCGTTGTGGCCTAAGAATGGAAACCCGTTTTGTCCTTGGGACCAGGAGCTTTGGAAGCAAGGATGGCACAAGTTAGTGGGCAGGAGCCAGAGAGAGTCCTGTGCCCTGTCGGGTCTCTCAAGTTTTATCTACATAAAACTCAAGAAAGTCGAAGTCATTCGGGCAATCTGCAGTGTTCCGAAAAAGACCAGACTTGCCCATATCGAAGAACACCCTGGCTTTAGTGTTAGGAGTTCTTTCAAAAAATGCTCCTTCATTGTGTTTGCACAAGATTTGAAATCTTTTTATCTGAATGCTCACGAGGTGAGGGCGCGGCCTCGGAAACATTTCAACAGAGCATGGCACTCAGCAACATCCTGAGTACCATGTTTTAGCGAAGAAACTCTGTGTTCACTTCACACTCCCTGCGAGATGTGAAGATGGCATATGAGATCTGCTGCTCGCTAGGGCCATACGTGTCTGCAGACACAATCTTGGGGGCAAGAAGTACCACTCATCCTATCCTGTAGAAAATGGTTAGGAAGAGCTCTTAATTTAGTTGATGAGTCGCCGACAACGGCGACTTCTTAACTCTTAAGCCTTAGTTAAAACACCTTAACTTTGGCTAGGTTGGTCAGGTGGTGATTATAATATATATATATATTATATATATATATCTATATATATTTTTTATTCTTAGCCCTCATGGTATGGTCAAGTATGGTCTAGTCACGTCGTGGTCTCGCCCCTGTTGACAGATCATCTGGAGTGCACCAGCTATATAGGTCTCTACCTCGCTGGCAACTCTAGTAGCACAAGCAGACTTACGTGGCAGTAACCACGAAGCCAGCTATGCTAACAGGTGGAACCAAGATGTAAATCATCTGCATGCATTATTTGGTTTCCTAAAATCCTTCTATTCTGTCCCTTCCCACCTCCAAAGGTGGGATTCAGCTATATATATATCTGACAGGTAAGTTTCATGAACAAAATGATATTGTTATGATACAATAAAGTTTGTTCATACTTACCTGGCAGATATATATAATCAAGTACCCACCCACCTCCCCTCAGGGGACAGTGGAAATAAAAATTATGAATAGAAAATGGGAATGGTTCCTGATACCCGCCTCCCAGCGGCGGGAATGGGTACTAACCACCTGGCCGACCACTGCGTGTGTCGGAAGTTTTTAAAATTCTGTCGGACTTCAGAAAATACAGCTATATATATATCTGCCAGGTAAGTATGAACAAACTTTATTGTATCATAACAATATCATTTTTCCTAATTATACAAACCTGAGGTCCTTTACATATAGGCCCACCTCATGCCACCCCTCACTCTGTTCCTGGGCCTAAAGCAAAGTGGAATGTTTACATCCAGTCGGGTGGGACTCCCGACCATCAGACAAGCAGTTACGGCTGAACTACCTTGTTATTAAGTCTTACGACCGGTCCAGTTGGCGCCAACAGTAATTCCTTATGTAAAGGACCTCAGGGTTGTATAGTTCGGAAAAATACAATTTACTTTAAAAAATTGTGATTTTTTAGACAAGGATTATATGGATAGAAACACCATCTCAAGAATGTCTTCAAGTTTCTCATTTTTATTTGATATAAGATTTCTTGGAAAATTCTTAAAAACATTTTTTGACTACCCCTCGCATATAGTGTTGTGTTACTAAACATTTGCGATTATCAAACAAATCATTTCAGTACGCATGAATATTTTGTCACTGTTGATGCATTTCTTGTCAGTCATTAATTTTTATGATTTTGTTTTGTAACTAGGCCAATGTTTACATTCCTGTTTCATAAGCTTCGTCAGTAGGCCAATGTTTTTGCAGGGTTTGCATTTCCTGTAACATCGCTTACATTCAATCAAATTTTTTTTTAGTATTATCCGTAAGTGGTTATTAAGACAGTTTTTACACGTTATGTTTTATCATTTATAATTGTAATTTCATCAGTTTTTCAACATATTAACTTTTTAACCAGTGAAGGTTTAATGTTATGCAGTTACATTTCTTTATGCTTACTTTTCTGTGCAGTAGTTAAAAAATATATAAAATATTATAGTAAATAGTTGTCAATTATAAGAAATAGCAGTGAATTACTAAAAAGAGAGAGAGAAAGAGCGCTTTGTTTTCATATTGACAAGTTTCAATTATTTTGCAATAGTATTGTGAATACCACTTTCCTCTGCTAGTGAGCTTGGCCGTTTGTGATGTCACCGCCACACAGGACCATCCTGGACGCACGGCCGATTGGGAAACAACGCTGATGAGCAAAATTCTTGCTAAATCAATTTTACTTTGTTAGAAAAACATCTTCAAAAATATTTGCCCTCGTTCAATAAAAATTTGTTATTCGTGGGGTGGCTCTATTGTAAGTTTCTTATGGTTTTCAAATAATTTTAGTTAGTCTGTATAGAATGAGTCTTCCTCTGAAGAGTAAAGCTTGTATTATCATGAGTTTAAAGGTTAAGGCTCTATTTCTTTTTCTTTCATCAGGGAAATGGATGAAACTCTGATTAGAAAAAGGAGGGCTGGAGTGGAAAGTAGTCCGAGAACGTCGTCAGAAGAAAAGCACCAGAAAGTTCGCATCAAGAAGGAATTTGAATGTGATGTGTGCGGGAGGACCTACTCTTGGGAACAAAGCCTAATAAGACATCAAAAGTCAACCAAGCACTTAAGTGGGAGGAGTCAATCTTCTGTGTCACTCGGAAGAGAGTTGCGGCATAATTTTAACAATAGATTGCACAAGAATACTGAAGCAAGCAAACGTCATGTGAATTCATCTGCTAACAAGGCGAAGGGAAATCGTAAAGTTTGTAAAAATCCGTATGCATGTGATATCTGCGGTAAGGTATTTAGTTTTAAAAATTATGTGGCTGTGCACAGGAGACTCCACTTGAATTTAAAACCGTACAAATGTTCGATATGTGGAAAAGAATATGGGCTGCCTTCCAGCTATAAGAATCATGTTAAGGGGCACAAGAATACCAACATTAGAAAAAGGTTTTCAAAACCACCTGCCACGGGTATGAGCAACCAACAAAAGACAGTGAGACCAAAAGTTCAAAATCCCTGTGCCTGTGATATTTGTGGTAAAGTATTCAGTAATAAAAATTATGTTCATTGTCACAAAAGAATTCATTATGGTTTGAAACCATTCAAATGTACATTGTGCAAAATGGAATTCAGATATAAAAGCAACTATAATAAACATTTAAAAGAGCAGTGTGATGCTAGTGAAGAGCAGTGCTCAGTCAGTTCACTTGCTGAAAATTTGAATGACCAAGACAAGGAAGATAGTCAAGTGTTGCAACTGAGAAGTAGTGACAGCCACAACATGACCTCCCATGCAAAATTACACAGTGGTCCAAGTGTCACAAGGAGTCCAGCCAATTTACCTGCTAAGAGTTTGAATAGTGAGTCTAACACACTTCCCTGTAAATTGTGTGATAAAACATTCAGTCGCAAAGCTCCTCTGCTGGTCCACATGAGGACCCATGCTGGTGCAATGCCTTTTACTTGTACCGTATGTAACATAAAATTCAGGGTGGCTGCTTGTACCATATGTAGCATGAAATTCAGGGTGGCTTTTAATTACAGGAAGCATATCGAAGAAATGCATCCAAATATTATCAAAAGTCGGGAAGTTGGAAAGAAAGTTGTGGGTCTGTTATGTAGCTATTGTTTTAAGGCTCCGTCGCGACTTGATCCCGTCAGACATTCCAAAAGTCACAGGAGATACGGTTGTAAGAAGTGTAAGAAGGATTTTGCCTTGAAGACAGATATGGTTATGCATATGAAGGCAGCCCACGACGTGAAAGAAAAATTAGACGAAAGTGATCAACCGGAAGACGGCATCAATGAAAGCAATGAACATTCTCCTAAATATAATGAAGAAAATAGAAATGTAAATGGATGTGAAGTCTGCCAGAAGACATTTCCTGATGCTGCTGCTTTAAAGAAGCATAAAGCAGCTGTGCACGTTGAGGGGAAACCTCACGTGTGTGACGTCTGTCATAGAGTTTTTGGAATGAAAGTTAATTTGGCAAGACATTACACAACTCACACAAGAGGAAGAAGAGTGGCTCTCACTTCAGGCGTCAAACTAAAGCAGAGTTCATCAAGAACAATGAGAAGAGTTCTCAACAGGTGCAAGGCTTGCAAAATATCTTTCACTTCACCCTCTGAATACTTGAAGCATCGAATAATGCATTTTAAACTTGGGCCTCATGAATGTCAAGATTGTAAAGTTGATTTCAAAAATCCGAAAGATTTTGGTGATCACATGAAAAATGTCCATAGATCTTCAAAACCATTTATTTGTAACAAATGTGGTATGGAATGCTTCCTCTATGTAAATTTAGTAAGACACATATTAGTTTCTCATGAAAATTTTAAGATGAATCCACTTCACAATAGAACCTCAATGGCAAAGTTTTCTTTCAATAATCATGGCAAAAGAAGCGACAGACAGAATAGAAATCACACCCTTGGTAAAGAAAATACCTTGGAAAACAATCAGTTACCGTCAGAACAGCCACCGATTGAGATAGATGACCTTAGTAATACAGCCAGCACCTGGAAATCTAAGACAGATATTCACAAGTTTCCTGACATACAGGAAAGCAAACCTCACGTGTGTGCCTTGTGCAAGTCAGTGTTCACAACGTACTATTTCTTGAAAGTGCACATGACACGTGTCCATGCAAATGTTGGAGGCGTGACACTGAGGAAGAAGAGGGAACCTTGTCGAGTGTCACCCAAGTTTGTTCATGCCTTTGAGTGTTCTTTATGTAAGGAGAGGTTTCCATCAAGGTATTTAAGGTCAAAACACATGAGAACTAATCATGAAACTATTACTACTAGTATATGGATTCATACATGCATGAAGTGTAAACAGATGTTTATGGAAAAGGGAGTTTATGTTGAGCATCTTGAAATTTGCCAAAGTAAGAGTGACGTGAACTGCAGGAATGAAGACACTTTTGGTAACATCATCAACTCGGTAGCAAAATTAGCTGAAGGGCAAAACACAAAGCCTAAAGGCAACATAATATCACAAGAAAAGGAATATAATGGAAAAAATAAATTACACAAAACAGGTGCAAAACCAGACTTACTTGGAAATGAAAATGTGGAAGACTCACCGGGAGGAAATGTACTTCCTGAGGACTTTGCAGATGAGAGTCCTGAGACCGAGAGCCAAAAGTTTCATAAGGATGACGAAAAGAAAGTCAATGAGTGCCTTGTGTGTAGAAAGCAGTTTACAAGAAGAGATCTTTTGTCAGAACACTTGAAAGTAACTCATAACATCTCTCACTTGCTTTTCACATGTATACGTTGTAAACAGTTGTTTTCCAAAAGGTCCTCCTTCAAGGAGCATATTAAAATTTGCCGGAATGAGAGTGCCATGAATTTAGTGATTGAAGAAAATACTATCAAAATTGTTGGTCCGGAAATAGAAGTAACTGATCATAGGCAAAATACTGAGCTTGGAGGGAGCAAAACATCACAAACAAGGGAAAGGGAAGAAAATCTTAGATATCAAGAAACTGACAATGGAGAGCAAGAATTAATTGAAAATGCAGAAGTGCAAGCAAACAAAATTACAGCTGCACAAGGGGCTTTAAATGAGAATGGTGCCAAAGTCGCAAAACATAATAAAACTAGTAAAATGGAAGTAAATGATAAACAAAGTGGGCCTCAGGAAACTAAAGATGAGGAACAAGAATTACTACATAAAAATGAAGAATCAGAATTTCAAGCAAATAAAAGTGAAGATTTACCGGAAAGAGTATTTACAGAGGATGAACAACCAGTGGTGTTGGACTTTCCAGAGATTCCAAAATCCCAGGAAATAGAATGTACTGAATATGAAAGTTTGAGTTTGAGTGGCGACTATGAACATTTCAGCAGTGACAATGAAAACTTTTCTGACGACAATCAGAGTGGAGGTCTGCGAAGTGATGATGATGATGATGATGATATTGATGATAGTGAAAGTAATGCATTGCCTGTTACTGAAAAAGGAGGAACGTTGAAGAATGATAAGGGAGTCACAGTTACAAAATCAACTGAAGTGGAAACAGTAAATGACCAGACAGACACTAGTGGGAGTGGCATAGACAACTTTAACAATACCAGCCTTGAGACAACACTTGAAGAAGGAGAATGTTTGAAATCAAAAGAAAGGACCAGACAACTTTCTTTTGAATGTGGAAATAGGATTTCTACATCTGGGCAAACCTCTGATAAATGTGAAACTGAAATTGAATCAGAAATTGCAGAGAGGGCTTCAACTGCATCACATAATAATTCTGAACCGTCCGAGCCCAAAGAATGTGACGACAATGCTCCGGAGCAAAACTTACACATTTATAGTCAGTCAGATACTGACATAATCGATGAATCTCTGGTCGTTCCAGAAGGAGAGGAAAGTACTGCAAAAGAAAGCTGTGATGTGTCCAAAAGACGAAAACATTCATACAAATGTGATACTGTTAAACCAGAGATGTGTGATTTTGTGGCTAATGCCAACTGCTCAGGCTATCAGCTATTCAGGAGAAGTGTGGAGATGAACTGTCTTGCCACTCATAACGAGAGCCAAGATGTTCCAAAGTATGTCGTCATTCGAAATGTAAATGTAGCCTATGCCAGCTTTTATGAAGCAAAGGTGGTCAGTGGCTGGATGAAGTATTAAGTATGTCAATAGCTTTTTGTTAGAAATGAAATTTACTGTGAATAGATTTCCTGAGAAATGTTCTCTCTGCTCAGGTTAATAGTCTTACCATAGCTTCACAAACTAAGAAAGCAACTTGGATGGAAAAGTGCCCATAAGAAAGTTATTCTAGGACAACGGAGAACTTGTATTTAGTTGTGTTCAGCAGGTTCTGTTAAATATTTCATGTTTATTATATAATGTTAATATAATTTACAAGCCCTCTGGTAGCTGTCACTCTGGGTGTATCTTATCCTCATCTTGTACATCACCTTTAAATCCCAGTCATTTTATTTTGACTCTTCATGATTTTCCATCTTTTTCCAGAAAGCTGATCTGTTTTGTGCATTACCACCCAATTCTTATTTTGGAATGAAAATGTCTGGTATATAAAGAAATTTCTTCAAATGAACTTTATCTAACCATTATTTAGCTATTACTTCTGTGCCAGGGGTAGTTAGTTCAGCAGATAATAAAAAATAAAAGTACTTTGTTTTCTATCAATATCTCTTCTATCCTACTCCCCCCACCCCCTTAGCTGATGAGTTTACTTCTGTCGCTGGTTTAGGTAGAAGTTATCCGTAGGGGGGCAGTGTCGTCAATGCACCTCATGCAGTGTACTGTAGGCATTACTTGAGATTCTTTGCAGCTCCCTTCGCCCCTAGCTGCAACTACTTTCATTCTGTTTTACTGTACCTCCATTCATATTCGCTTCTTCCATCTTGCTTTCCACCCTCTCCTAACAATTGATTCATAGTATAACTGCGAGGCCTTCCTCCTGTTACATCTTTCAAACCTTTTCACTGTCAATTTCCGTTTCAGCTCTGAATGGCCTTAGTTGCCCCAGTGCTTGGCAGTATGCCTAAAATCTATGAAATCAAATTAGGTAGAAGTTCGACAAATGCACTCATATTAACTCAGCAGCCAATCCTGAGTTATTACCTTGGTGGAGGTAATTATTCATTATGGAAATTTTAATGGATGTGCTTAGTCACCGAGATAAGTAATACAGGTAGTCCCAAGTTATCACCGGACTTGGTTAATGGCGATCCGGTTTTATGGCGCTCGTCCAGCCCCATAAATTCGGCGACTTAAGGTGCCGTAATGGGTCAAGTTTCGTTATCAGTGCTGTAAGGTGGCAATAAGAGAATTATGGCGCCATTACGTACCTGACAGAGGTGCCATTGACAGAAACTTGGCGCCATAAATCGCCGAGCCTGGGGACTGACTGTGGTACTGGTGGAAGAGACTCGACATCTAGAGGTTGACTTTAGACAGTAGGCTGTGGGCATCCCTTGTTATTGGACCTGTTTGAGACTAAGGGGCGTCATCCTTTTGTCAGTTTTTTCTTCACCGTTTGAAGGTCCTCTAGTATGGGCAGACACACCAAGCTGTTCCCTGGGTAGGTCTAGAAAGTCTGCCTATCCAGGCTGGGTTTCCAGTTTCTTTCAGTGGTGGATGCAAGTCAAACAGAGATAAAAGGTTTCATCACAATTACACAAACTACAGGTGAATGACTTTTGTGGCCATTGTTCTGGTGAGCCCAAGGTGGGATCTTGCAGTAATGCCACCATGATCTGTGCTAGGAGAGAATCTACTAATCAATTTTGCCCACACCAGTTGTTTGTCAGGCTGTATATCATGATCCCACTTTCTTTTTTTTTTCTAGCTCTAATACATACCTCTATAAACAACATGGTTAGGTTTCTGTGGTTACTCAAGCATAAGGAATTTTTTTTTTTGCATCAACCTTGAAGGCTGAAGGGTCATGTTGGCTTTGGTATAGGCTTGTCGGAGGACAAAGACATCTAGATGTTTTTCAAGATGTTAAAGTGGAATTTCCCAGGTCTCTGTTATGTTCTGTACCATGGAATCTGTATGCAGTTCTTGAGTTCGTTTGTCGACCCTTTGAACAGTTTGGAAGTTTCTTTGGAAACTTCACAGTTGCCTTAGACACAGTTAAAAGAGTGAGAGAGCCACAATCTTAGTCAGGCAATCCTTGCCTTGTTTTGTGCCATGCCCATACCTACAGCAGTAGTCACAGGGCTTGGGGAATTTGACCCCTCGGGGGTCCAGTATTGTCTTAAGGATTGTTGGAATTACACTGAAAGGATAAAACCTTGAGCGGTATGGAAACCAGTTTTTCCGAAGAGTAGGAATGGCTACGTTTAAATTTTAAAACTTATCTTTGGATGTAATATGGAAGTCACTCAGTGACATTGTGATTGCTTTAGTTCATCTTCATGGTGCGGAGAATAAGTACAATAATTGCAGAGCATTAATTCCTCTGGTTTGGGTTGGTAATATTGTGTCCTGAGCCGATAGGTAGCCTTTCTTGGTGTAGTACTGCTTTTCAAACCTGGCTGTGGGTTATGGGAAGCTTCTAGGTACTGTATTGAATTTGAGAAGTATAACTGTTAGCATGTATATACTTGTTAGTTATCCAGCATGGCTCTGCAGGTTTTTTGGCACAGTAAGTCTTTTCTTCTATAAATGTCATTGCATAAATAGGAATATACAAGATGAAATACTTGAACATTTTATTTTAGTTATATTAGGAAGACAAATTGGGTATGCGGTCTATACCTCTTTACCCAATTGGATATTATTCAGAGTACTGACTTTGGTTAACAGAATTTTATTTTTAATATTGAAAGTTTGCACGGTAATTCAAAAACATTTCTTCAGTTTTATTGATATATGCTAACAATAACATGCATATTACTTTTATTTATGTTATATATTTTGACTTAAAAAAAAAAAAATTATTTATTACTTTGTAAGTACAGGATAGTCACAGAAAATATGGACTTCCAGATTTTTTTTTTTTTGGGGGGGGGGGCGGGGTTGTCGTTTGAACCCGCCTCCTCGGTCAGGCCTGTACTAAGTGCCCTTTAAAGGGCTGGCTGATTTCCGCTGATTTCCACTTTGGCCCACCACCTTTTTCAAATGTGGGAATCAGCTATATAATGGAGGTATGAAAATATAAGTACGTACTTAATTCAAGGCTTCTCTTAAATACATCTCCATTATATAAATTTCCCTCCCTACCTGTGCACATTCAAAGTAGATAGGCTACAGGTGTTTGCATATATTGGTCCCCTGGGGGTGCGGGGGAGTAAACGGATATTCATAGAAAACCAAGTTGTCTTTTTTTTTCTTCTTCTTCTTCTCCCCGTTGAACTACCACTGGCACCGGAGTAAAAGCTACTTAATTGAGAGTTAAGTATTTAAAAATTATCTGTATTTCATATACTGTAGAGCACAAAGGTTGGATGTACAATGTTTCATAGGAACAAACAGTATTACATTAGTATTTCATAGGAACAAACTATTTCTATTTTACCGCTGCCCTTTCGGCTGGTAAGGGTGGATTGTAGGTGCTTAAGGAATTCTATTTATGATGGTTCAGGTGCTTCATAAATAATAATGTTCCAGATTTACAGAAGTGTATTGCAGGTAATTTGCTTTATTGTTGATTATGATAATTTATTCATAAATTTTACTGGATTTTTTTTTTTTTTCCTAAAATGGTGATTTCAAATTTCTCCTTTTAAATGTTTATTGGTAGAAATTCAGAGTAACATTTAAGACAAGTAAAATTAATTTTACCAATGGTTCAAAGACTTCAGCAGCACAGCTGTCTTACCCCCACTGCTGATCAGATAACGTTTGGGCAAACTATAAACTAACCTCTTGGTCTAGAAATTGGCAAGATCATTTTAGGAAAGGAGAAGGAGGGTTTGCAATCAGTCGTGTCTGTTACTAACAAAGGAATTTGTGGCCCCCTGGCCAAAACGATCTTTCATAACTTTGGATGATCGGAATGCTGGGGGGAGAGTAAAATGGCCTTTGCTGATGTACAGTCCTGTTCAAGTGCAGGATTGTCATCAGTTTATCATTTTCATTTCATTTCTACATCTAGCCATACTTTCATTTCAGCGCTAAACGATCTTATAGGTCCCAGCGCTTGGGCTATGCCCTAAATTCCATAATCCATCCAAAGGAATTTGTTCTTGGCCATTCAGAGTGGCTCTGCTTCTGCGACTTTTATCCATTGACCTAGTCGTTTTCTGACTCATAGAAAGTAGGAAGAGCCACAAGTTATATTGCAGGCTACTCATGTACTATGTGAAGTCTTTTGATGTCTACCATGTTGTTACTCCATGATTATGTTGTAAACTATATATGTACTAATAAGTGTGTTTTAAAAAGTTAAATTTATTAAATTTTGTCATAAAGTCATATGTATTTTTGTATATGGGACAACTTAAAAGTCGGTGGACTATCTGGAATTTGGGACAATACACAAATTCCTTACTCAATGGCTCAATGTGATGTCATTTGACTCAATGGCTCAATGTGATGTCATTTGCCTTTTTGGGGACCTATATTATGTGGCATATCACTAACTAGAATTTTTTTGTGACAACTGTACCGAGTTTATTACACCACTGTTTGTTTGAAATAAATAAAATTTATTTGATGAAAATTTTTGAAATAAATAAAATTTATTTGATGAAAAATTTACATAACTGACAAAAGATTTACAAATCTTAAATGGAAACTATATATATAAGCTTGCAATGGAAAATCTACAAAAAAAAAAAAAAGTTTTTAAAAGCCAATATGAAATAACTAGCTAATTTATCACAAAATATTACCTTGAAATGCAATGCCAGGGTAAACCAACTTCGAAACCAAATGACCATATTATAATGGGAATATGTGGTTACCAATTGTTCATTACGAGAACTTGCTTTCCTCAGAAAAGACAAATACACAGTTACATTCTGCTGTAAGAGCATTTCTGGGTTTCTTGAAAAATCACCTCAAAAGAGTGAATGTGAAGGTCTTCAAAGTTCAGCTCCTGCAGTACTTCCAAACGAATATTAAGGTGGTGAATGCTACTCACATTTCATGTAAAAACCCACTTAAAGTAAAGAACCTTTCCAGCAGATATATGGACACTGCAGAATAGAAATTCAAGTTTACAGGAAACAAGTTGGTTTTTTTTTCTTTTTTTCTTTTTTTTTGTAAAATTCAATAATTTTGAAAAAGATTTTCTTAAGAGAACATTTATAAAAAGTCAGGCATATCCTTAAGGAAGTACATAATTTATTTGAACATCATATGATTCAAGTTTTATTGCAACCCAAAACTAAATGTCTAAGTACATAACTTAACGATGTACCTGGGAGCTGGCTGCAAGGTCATTCAGGCCACATACAATATTTTATAGTTATAGTTATTAACTAGGATTGTAAGTACACAAAAGTAACAAACTTTGCCTGCCCTGTTTTTGCTACCTGAGGGGGGGAAAAATACACTACAGTGCTCAACCTGGAGTTCCAATGCCTACGAAGACCTTTGTCCCATAATCTTGATTTCCACCAAAGCATTAAACTGAATGACCACATTTGCAGTTTGTCAATCCAATACTCCGTGTATAAGGTTACCAAACTTCCATTTCCATACAAGGCAAACCAGGTACAATCGAACCGAACCTCTGCCATGCAAGGAGCAGTCTAAAAATTACACTGGCAAGTCAGCAGTTAAAAAGTCTAAGAAAAACTAATACCTGACAAACCACAGAAAGCTACTTTTTAAACTTACAAATCTAGTAACTTTACAATTACTGAATTATTCACAGTTTCCACATTTTTCCACCACTGGGTATTTGCAAAGTACACTGGATGCTGCAAAACAAAGTAGTTAACAGAGGCTGGGATGTCAAGCGTTCAGATGTGTGTAGTGGGAGCGGTCAAATATAAACACAAACAAACTGTAAATGTTCTCTGCTCTTCAAGAAAGCTGGTGCAGGCTTTCATATGCAAATTGATGTAACGAGGGTGCTTATGCCAGACCAAACTTCAAATAAGCATGGTACCAAACCCAAAGGTCCTCTTGATACTTTCCCAGTAATAGTTTCGCCATCCCTCTCTCGTCCTTTCAAGGTCACTGCAAAAGAAACCCATCTTTCAGTGTCAAAAGATTGGAGCTTATTTCAACAAAAAATTGTAATGCTCTGACCCCTACATACCTTGGCTATGCACCACAGCATTCTGTCAATATTATTACTACTTCTCTACCCATATCTTCTAGCAAACATGATTAGAAAAAAAAAAAAAAAGGGGTGGGAGAGTGCTACTTCATAACCAGACAACTGAATAAAATACAATGGTCCCCGGCCCATATTCGCGGGGGATGCGTACCAGATGCCCCGTGAATAGTTGGAACCCCTATAAAAATGCTTTAAACCTCCTATATTGTTAGTTAAAACTCAAGAAAAACCCATTGAAAATTTTATACCTGGTTTTTTTTAATTGGTTTCATCACAAAAATTGCATTTTATGATGAAATAAAAAAAAAAAAAAGGAATTTGTGGATATTTCTCATAGAAAAATACTGCAAATAATGCGGGGGGGAAACGTTCCAGAGAGAGGTCCGCGAATGCGGGGGGGGGGGTCCACTATACTTCACTCTTATAGAGCTGATCTATGAGACAACTGGCCTCACGAAGAGGAAAATAGCATAAAAACTTCTAAGACCCCATCTAGCCTTTTTTGCTCTTGGTTTTCTTCTTATACTGTATTAGCCAGGTTTTTTTTGCATCTTTCTTGCCTCTGGTTTGCTTTTCCACAATATTTTACAACCTTTTGAATGCCTTGACAAGTTTACTTTTCTTCCAAATTCTCTTTTTCCTAATGGCAATTGTTTACTTTTTCAAAAATAATTCATTCTCATTTTTCCATTCAACAAATTCTCTTTTTCCTAATGGCAATTGTTTACTTTTTTCAAAAATAATTCATTCTCATTCCTGCAACAAACTCTCTAACCCTCAGTGGACGGTGCAATAAGTCAATATATAGCACCCCAGGCCAGCAAAACTTGGAGGATGGCCAATTCAAGAGCAAATACCTCTATGGAAAGAGGAAGCTATGCAAATGCACATGGTAAGAAAAAAATCCTATAAGACTTTTCCTACCTTCTACAAGAAGTTGAAAACTACTATTTACAACACCTTGTGGGGTCTCTTTTACAATACAATCATAAATTTTACCTAGTTACGATTTTTCCAATACATTTATTTTGTAAAATTATAATTACAGCTCACACTATAAAAATATAAGAAGTAAAATTAGTGACAAATTCTGAGCATGTTTGTTGTAAAATATTTACGTAAGTCTACCAAGAACAAAGATGCAATAACTTTTTTAGAATTATGTAAGTTTATTATATATTTCGTTTTGCAAACCTTTTTTCTTTGGCAAAATTACATTTATTGACAACACCAAACCAAAGAATAGAAACTACAAACCAACAGGCGAACCCACTTGGTATATTTATGAGGAAATTTACAAAAATGGACGTCATGGAATACACCCTCCCTTGAAGTCAAGATACCATCTCTCATGAGCTGCCCAGTGGATTCTAGCCACTCTAAAAGTTACTATTAGTGAATTCTTTAGTTATAGAAGTAAAGGCACCTCTCTCCCACTGATTCCCCCAAAATTGATGGCACGTAATTTTGTTACTCAGCACAAGTCACTCCGTCGTCCACCCAAAACCTGTTATGTATTGCTACTAATGTGCGCATATCTGTTCATTAAGGGTTGCTACTAATGTGCACATATCTGTTCATTAAGGGTTGCTACTAATGTGCGCATATCTGTTCATTAAGGGTTAAGTTATCCTAATAACATTGACAAGGAACTGGTGGGCTCCACAGTTTAAATGCAGAGGACCATAGAGTCATGGGTTCAAACCATCTTGGATCACTATACCTTCATTATTAGATTCACATCAGTTTGGAAATATCTGACAATAACTGTGCACTTAAGTATCAAGTGCAGTGACTCGAGTCCATCTTCAACAATGGATTACACCTACCTGTATTTTCCATGAATTTGTAAATACAATATTCAAGTAATAACTATTGATCATAAAGCTTCATTTCACCATGTTTTTCTTAATTACTAAATCTGAAGCAATTCTACGTGATATTCTGTCAAGAACTGTAGCAAGTCTTTGAGACAGTAAGGTAAAGAAGCTGTACACTTACTTTGATGGGATTCCTGTTTGTGTTAAGGTGAGTTCAGTTTGGTCTTCCTTCTGAACCAAATCTATAACAACTTCTGAGTAATGGCCATTAGGCCAAGATCTAAAGCGCCAGTTTTGCGTTATCCGCTTGTTGGGAACCTGGTAAAAATAAAAATAAAAAATAAAAAAAAATGCGATTTTATAATGGAAAATATATAATTTAAATGTAAATGCCAACTACATCTAATACATAAGAAGTTATTAATGGTTAAAACATAAGTCCATGCAATATAATTTATCATTTCGCTGATCAAATGACAATTGACTTCTACAACCTGAAACTTAAAATATTCTCCATTATAGATCACTGAAATGTGTAATAAAAATGCCTCTATTTTTAAATATTTACATGTTAAAGTAACCTGCATAAATGTGAAGTACATCCTGAACCTAAGCCCAAACATCTGGTCCACGTTCAAGTTCCTGACAGAGCAATGGAAAAACATGTACATAATTACACTTACCAAACTTGTAAACTCTCCAGTAATATTACCCCCAAAAAGTTCAAATTTTCCACCCTTTTCAACTTCTAGTTTAACATCACTGTGAGTAAATGCAACCACCATCTGAAAAACATATGAACAGCATAATTTCCTATACCTTACTCCATAGAGAAAAAAAAAAATGATATTGTTATGTTACAATAAAGTTTCATACATACTTACCTGGCAGATATATAGTACATAGCTAAGACTCCGTCATCCCCGACAGAAATTCAAATTTCGCACCACTCGCTACAGGTAGGTCAGGTGATCTACCGGCCTGCCCTGGGCGGCAGGACTAGGAACCATCCCCGTTTTCTATCATATTTTCTCTCTTCCACCTGTCTCCTGCGGGGGGGGGGCTGGGTGGGCCTTTAATTGTATATATATGCCGAAGGAGGTAAGTATGTACGAAAATGATATTGTTATTTGACACTAAAGTTTAAAAGTTTTTCATTAACTTACCTGGCAGATATATATATAAGCTCTTTATTTTTCTTGAAGGTCCCGACAAGAATTTTTAAAAACATTCCGGACACACGCAGTTTTGGGGAGGGGGGTCCGGCCAGGTGGTTAGTACCCATTCCCGCCGCTGGGAGGCGTGGTATCAGGAACCATTCCCATTTTCTATTCATAATTTTTTATTTCCACTGTCCCCTGAGGGGGAGGTGGGTGGGTACTTGATTATATATACTGCCAGGTAAGTATGAACAAACTTTATTGTATCATAACAATATCATTTTGTTCATGAAACTTACCTGTCAGATATATATATAGCTGAATCCACCTTTGGAGGTGAGAAGGGACAGAATAGAAGGATTTTAGGAACAAATGCATGCAGATGATTTTACATCTTGGTTCACCTGTTTAGCATAGCTGGCTTCGTGGTTACTGCCACGTTAAGTCTGCTTGTGCTACTAGAAGTTGCCAGCGAGGTAGAGACCTATATAGCTGGTGCACTCCAGATGATCTGTCAACAGGGGCAAGACCCCCCCACCACGACGTGACTAGACCATATTGACCATACCATGAGGGCTAAGAAGTAAAAAAAATAAATATATATATATATATAATACTATCACCACCTGACCAACCTAGCCAAAGTTAAGGTGTTTTAACTAAGGCTAAGAGTTAAGAAGTCGCCGTTGTCGGCGACTCATCAACTAAATTAAGAGCTCTTCTAACCATTTTCCTACAGGATAGGATGAGGTGGTACTTCTTGCCCCCAAGATTGTGTCTGCAGACACGTATGGCCCTAGCGAGCAGCAGATCTCATATGCCATCTTCACATCTCGCAGGGAGTGTGAAGTGAACACAGAGTTGCTTCGCTAAAACATGGTACTCAGGATCGTTTTACTGAGTGCCATGCTCTGTTGAAATGCTTCCGAGGCCGCGCCCTCACCTCGTGAGCATTTAGATAAAAAGATTCAAACAAATCTTTGTGCAAACACAATGAAGGAGCATTTTTGAAAGAACTCCTTAACACAATGCCAGGGTGTTCTTCGATATGGGGCAACAAGTCTCTCTTTTTCGGAACACTGCAGATTGCCCGAATGACTTCGACTTTCTTGAGTTTTATGTAGATAAAACTTGAGAGACCAGACAGGGCACAGGACTCTCTCTGGCTCCTGCCCACTAACTTGTGCCATCCTTGCTTCCAAGCTCCTGGCCAAGGACAAACGGTTTCCATTCTAGGCCACAACGGAAGCTTAGAGAGCACACCGCCTTGTCTTCTCTAAAGCCAAAACTTGTGACGATGGCTTAAAATTTCACTAACCCTCTTTGTCGTATCTAGGGTGGTTAGAAGAAGGCCTTCCTGATCACATGCAAAAAGTTAACAGGTAGGAGAGGTTCGAATGCTTTAACATCAAGAACTTCAGACTACGTCTAAGTTCCATATTGAAAGCTTCGATCTGGACATGCACAGTCAGTCCGTCTGTACTAAAGTCAGGTGACCGACCAGTTGACCAGTCAGACGAATCAAGGACAGCAAGGCTGTACCCTGAAGACCATAAGGCACTATTCTTCGCTGAAGGATGAGTGTCTGGACTGCCTGGGCGATTCAATCTAAGCAAACCTTGGGGGTGTATCAACGCAACCCAACGTCGTCAGCGAATCAACTCCTGACTCGAGCTTCTGGTGCCAGGAGAGGAAGAGAGGAGCAAAAAGGCGATTCAGTCCCGAAGGAAGAATGCCTGACAGTCCAACCTGGTCTCATGTTACACGATCATCGGGGGTGTATAAACGCAACTGACTTCGTCAACAAGAAACTCAGGGCTACTATATGTCGCTGATCTCGCAACGAGTGTCTGACTCCGAGAAAACAGGTGAGACAAAAAGTAGATGGTGAGCGAGTTTCGAGATTCCACAGAAACTCAAAGATCGTGAAGGGCTTGTTGTTTGACAGACGCAAATCTCTGAGCCCAAAGGCCGTCAACAACATATTTTGCATATTCTTTAATAGTTGTGACTGCAGCTTATCCCATTCTTCAGACGGAAAAGGAAGACGGTAATCTTATTCCTGTCACCTCTCGATAGTCTGAACGTAGTCAGACTCAGAGCGGAGAGGTTATAGGTACCTTTCGAGTTAGAGTAGACAGACTCTCTCGGAAAAGGTCCTTGGAAAGTGAACTAGGAAGTATGTGACCTCTGTGAATCCAGGATTCTGAAGGCCAACATGGGGCGATCAGCGTCATTGTCGCTCCTGTGACGTCATAAATCCTCTATTACATTTCCTAAGCGATTGAAAAAGGGGAAAAAGAGACTAAACATCCATCCCCGTTCAATATCATAGGATGGCGTTTAATGGTACCGATCCCGGATCGAGAATAAGGGAGCAGAGAAGAAGCCGCCTCTTCGTCCTCAAACATATCGAAGAGAAGAATGAAAGGGCGTCCCTAAAGTCTACACAACTCTCAACTTACTTCTAAAGAAAGATTCCACTCGCAAGTGAATAGTTGCTGCCGTCGATCGAGACGATTCGTACAGACTTTTGCAAATCTGTAACGAACCTGTAGGAGAGATCGTTACATTTTACGCCTGTTGTTATAATAGGCTCTTTCTCGTAAACTCGAACAAGGACCGAGAGAAGATACTTCTTAAGATATGAGAGAGCTGTGGAATATCAGAGTTTGATCTGGACCACTGGTTCCCAAAAACTCGTTTCGAGGACTGGAGGACTACCGAATCGCTTTACTTCTTTCAGATTAAGATCCAAGACATCTGAACCTATCCAGATGTCCGGCACCTTCTTTCTATCCACCCCCTCAGGTGATAGACGCACTGAGAGGAGTTTCAAGAATCATTGCTAGAATCTTGAATAATAATTTGGTTTCCTCCGCCCGGGTTAGGCAAAAAACTGTGGTCTGAATTGCAGTCTATTCGCGGGGAAACAAACTTCTTCAGGAAGGAAATGGTCCCCAGCAAGCAAGTCATCCATTCCCTCCCCGAGTATGCTTACTTCCCTAAATAAGGCTGCGCTTTGCCTAAGCAGGAGAGCAAATAAAATTGCAATGTTGCGGTAGACTCGTAGTTCCATACCGTGCGGTAACTAAGAGCACCGAAAGGATTAAGAGATAACTCTGTTGAACATAGTAAGGCAAAACGAATGCAACGTTTATCATTCACGTAAGAAATCCCCTCAATCTTAGGCTAAAGTCCTTGATTGTAGGACGAGATAGAGTTAGTCATCAATCCCGCAGGAGAGACGTAACCGTCAGCACAGAGATACGGTTAGTCAGTTCAATCCCGCAGGAGAGAGAGACGTAACCTACCGCGCATGACAGCCGCACGATCTGTACTGAATACTGGCTCGGTGGACTGGAGGACAGACAGCGTGACAGCAGCAGCAAGCAGCTTACGAACGTCGTCTCTTACTTTATGTCTGGGTTGCCAGCTACCCTATTCTACGAGAAATAGATCCGTTATTTTTTGAGCAGAAAGACTCTCAAGCTGGTATATTTAAGCGAAACAAAACGCTAAATAAATATAGATGCGTTTGTGTCGTCGAACACTACCATACAACGGTAAAAGATAAATCGGAAACTCCTGTTAGGCTGCAGGGAGTAACGATTAAATGTCCTTAAAATAGACAATAGACTCTCAGTGCCATCCGAAGAGGTAACTACAGCAAGCGTATATGACTTGAACCAACCAGAAGTAAAATAACGCAAGGCAAAAAATGAAATTTTATATCACAATAAAGTTTGTTCCTACTTACCTGGCAGACATATATATAGCTGAATTCGGAAATACAGCTACATCATATCTGACAGGCAAGTTTCATGAACAAAACTTAAGAGAATCGAAGCAGTCGAAGCAGTCAGCTCAAGATTCTTATGTTATTGGACATAAGCGTTCATTGACGTAGTTTTACAAGCTATTTCTTGTACGAGTCTGCGAATGACGAATGAGAGCTCTTCCGAATCTTGTCAATAAGAGCTTATTCGCTACGCAATATCAAGTTTAATGAGATGTGTGTCGGAGAACTAACCCATTACGGGACAAAGAGATATTTTGTCAAAGAGGGGATACCCCACTTACTTGACAAAACGAAAGTATATTGTCAATGGGGGAAAGTCACTGAATTGACAACACGTAATCCAGGGAGTCGAGCATTTAATTTTCCGATTCCCGTCTCAAACGAGGAAGGGGCAAGAATCCTGTTAAGAGACTGGGCTTACGGCAAGTAGGACGACGATGTTCAATCGGCAGCGTAGTCCGACTAGAAACTAACAAAATCTATCATCTGAAAAACCCTTTCAGATGGGCTAAAAAGCTTGGAAAATTATCCTGGAAGAGGAAGAAACTCTCCAACCAGCTTCCTCTCCCGTATCACAACTAATGCCTGCTAAAGCTTAAAAATTATGGCAGTATGGCAAAGGAAGTCCTGTCTTGCGCTTTCCTGAAGAGCGTCCTTTTGATGAGTGCCTTTGCAAGAATCCTACTGAACGTTGCCGAGAGTCCTGACGTGCCGGACATCGAGCGTTACATAACCCGTAACTGCCTTATCGCAAAGTCTTGACTGCGGTAGTGGCAACTTAAATTTATTGGCAGAATGGCAAAGGTTGCGGTAGAGCAAACGAGATCTTCCTTAACTCCATCACCTATGCGAAAAGCAAATATTAAATGACAGAGACCTCTTGAATTCACGAAACCCGATGTCTTGCTGGGTTTCGAAGAAGAGTTGTCTGTTCACTTTAAGCTTCCTACCGAAGCACTGCCTACTTCACATTCTTTGCAGGTGAGGTAGAAGGTATCACCGAAGGTAGAGGTAAAAAATTCTTTAGGCCCAAATCTGAAACAAGAGCTTGAAGAGTTCAACAGAAACGTTCAGCCAGGCGACACACCTGGCGTGCGCGGTGCACGCTCGGCGTCCACTGGGGCGCGCTCGGCGTCACTGGAGCGCACTCGGCGTCCACTGGAGCGCGCTCGGCGTTCACTGGCGCGCGCGGAGCGCGCTTGGCGTGCACCCGCGCGCGCCTGGAGTCCATCCGAGCGTCCCAGGCGTCCGCTCTTCAAAAGCTTCCTGCTACTATGACTTCTTTTACGTATTTCTCGGTGGAAAGACGGACACGAGTTCAGGCGAACGCCGCCTTCTTACTTCTCACGAAACGCATAACGAGAGAGAGAGAGGACGTGAAGCGTCCTCTTCTATAAAGCTTCTATTTAGAGGGCGCGAGTCCTTCGAAAGCTCCAACCCCTGCACGGAGAGGACGCTTCGGAGGACGAGAAGCAAACTTTCAGGATTCGTGCACGCGCACGCACTTTGGTAGTCTGGGGATTTTCATCAGAACTGCCGAAGGCACGCCAGATCGGTGGGGTTCCTTGTAACCCTCCTTAGGCTTTCTCAACATGCTCTCCCTCCCCGGGTCCTGGGGAGTCAAGCAGAGGTCCCGGCCTAGAGGCGAAACGAGGCCGATCTGACGCACCCTCCACTACACAAGGGGTATCACTGCACTTCTGCACTTCACTTTTACTCTCTAAAGCAAGCACTTTCGATTCTAAGTTACGAATTCGAAAGAGTATAAGAGAAAGGGCAATTCCTCTACAGAGACTGCTTAGGGCCCGAAGGCAATACTGCAGAGTTAGGAGTAACAATTACAGAAGTAGCACTTCACAGCAATGAAGAAGAGCGAGCACCTCTCGTAGACATATTCATAGCCCGTAGGCCATACTACAGGGTTAGGCAAAATAAAGTCTACAGGAAGGTTAGCAGGTTCACTACCCTGACTTTTGTTACTGATTAATTGCGTACATACGAATCATACGTCTTCCTTACGGAATTAGACATGTTTACTGATAATTGCGTACATACGAATCATACGTCTTCCTTACGGAAATAGACAGTCTCACACTCCTTACATGACAAATCTCAACGAAGAAGGAAGACCCATACCCCTCGTACATACCAAGTGCGGATCTACCGAAGCTTTCGGTAGCCACACCCTATCTTTGCAGACAACCCCTTCTGAAACTAGCCTAACTAGATTCAGATATTTTAAGCAAAAATGAATCAAATTCAAATCAATTTAAGATAGCGTATGCCTAGCCACAAATCCAAGTAAATAAATCAAAAGACAATTAGGATACTTAGCGGCAATGAAGTTTCCAAAATCCTAAGACGGAGGTACTGAAAACAGGTGTTTTCAGCACCAGCGACAGAAAAATTATGAATAGAAAATGGGAATGGTTTCTGATACCCGCCTCCCAGCGGCGGGAATGGGTACTAACCACCTGGCCGACCACTGCGTGTGTCGGAAGTTTTTAAAATTCTGTCGGACTTCAGAAAATACAGCTATATATATATCTGACAGGTAAGTTTCATGAACAAACTTTATTGTAACATAACAATATCATTTTCATACAATCAACTTACCTGTCAGATATATACATAGCTGATTGGCACCCTTCGGTGGAGGGTAAGAGACAGCTACTATATGGAATAGACAGGTAAACAACATATGTTGTAGGTATAAATAAAACTTGGTTCCTACCTGATAGGTGGTAGACTTCGTGGGTGTTTGCCCGGTAGTCTGCATCACCTCAAGAAACTTTAGCGAGATATATGATCTATGGCCAAGAGTTCTTGTGGGTCTGCCGATGGGGTCTTATCCGCTTACTCGGCAGAGCCTGAAAGGACTTTGTTAATGGGTGCTGATCCAATTATATGACAATACACCTTATGAAGGAGCACACACAACCATCCCGACCACCTGATCCTAACCATATGTTAGAACTAAGGATTATTCCGAGTTATCCCCGAACTCTTCACAACAACCGTAACTCAAAAAACCACTACGCACACATACATAATTTCTAAAAAAATTATACTCATCTAATTAGATATGACAAGATTCTCTTACTGAACAACATAGACGGCCGCCCGTGCTAAACCAAGTCCTCCATTGTTCGAAGAGACTCCAGACCATATCTAAAAAGAAGAAAAGTATATACTTTTAAGGATTGGTGTCGGCTCCCGTACCCAGAATCGTATCCGCCGATACGAACGGACCTAGAGAAAAACACTTCTCATAGTCACACGAACGTCTTTCAAGTAAGAGATGCAAAATACTGAGTTGCATCTCCAAAATGTCGTATCTATGATGTTTTTAAGCGACATATTCTTATGAAACGAGAGAGACGTCGCTACTGCTCTCACTTCATGAGCTTTAACTTTCAACAGTCGTAACTGTTCGTCAGAACAGACCTTATGCGCGTCTGTAATGACGTTCCTCACAAAGAATGCCAGCGCATTCTTGGACATCAGTCTTGTGGGGTCTTTTACCGCGCACCAAAGACCTTGTCTAGAGCCTCCATCTGATGCTTTCTCTGAATGTAGAACTTTAGAGCTCTTACAGGGCATAGAGATCTTTCGCTCTCTTCCTACGAGATTCGATATGCCTTTGACTTCGAATGACTTAGGCCAGGGATTCGAGGGATTCTCATTCTTAGCTAAAAAAAACAGGGTCTTAAACGAGCAAATACGCCGAGTCTCCCTTGAAAACCTACTTTATCTTGCAGAGCATGTAATTCACTAACTCTCTTTGCCGTAGCTAAAGATAATAGGAATAGGCATTTTCTGGTGATGTCTCGAAACGAAGCCAGATGAGGAGGTTCGAATCTTTCAGATGAAAGAACTTGAGAACCACGTCTAGGTTCCAGTTCGGAGGGACCGGTTCCTTCGACTTTGAAGTCTCAAAGGACCTTATGAGATCGTGGAGATCTTTATTATCTGCCCAGATCTAATCCTCTATTCCTGAAGACAGCCGAGAGCATACTTCTGTATCCCTTTATTGTGGATACAGCTAGATGAGTTGCTCTCTCAGGAATAGAAGAAATCAGCAATTTCCGCTATAGAGGTAGTGGAGGAGGACAACTTCTTAGTTCTACACCACCACCTTCTAAAAACCTCCCACTTCGACTGATTATACTTCGTAGTGGAGGTTCTGCGTGCTCTCGCGATCGCACTTGCAACTTCGCGAGAAAACCCTCTCGCTCTGACGAGTCTTCGATAGTCGAAAGGCAGTCAGAGCGAGAGCGGGGAGGTTTTGCTGATACCTCTTGAAGTGTGGCCGTCTGAGAAGATCCATCCTTCTTGGTAGAGATCTTGGAAAGTCTACGATCCACTCTACCACCTCCGTGAACCAATCTTGGGCCGCCAAAAGGGGAGCTATCAATGTCATCCTCGTCTCCTTTGACGCCACAAACTTTTTTATTACTAAATCCCAGGATTTTGAATGGAGGAAAAGCATAGACGTCTACGCGAGACCAATCTAGCAGGAAGGCGTCCTTACCATAAGAGCTCTTGGATCTTCCACGACGAGCAAAAGACTGCCAGCCTTTTGGAAATGAAATGTGGCGAAGAGATCACCATGAGGTGTCCCCACAGCGACCAGAGATCTTGACACACCTCCTCGTGTAGGGTCCACTCTGTATGAAGGACCTGGTTCCTCCTGCTGAGTCTGTCCGCCCTCCACATTCTTTACTCCCTGCACGAACTTGTCAGAAGGGAGATGTCCTGTGAGACGTCCAAAGCAAAAGGTCTCTCGTCAGTTCGTAAAGGAACGAGGAGTGAGTCCCTCCCTGTTTTCGAATGTAGGCAAGTGCGGTGGTGTTGTCTACGTTTACTTGCACTACTTTGTTCGACACCAGAGGTTCTAGACTCTTTAAAGCCAGATGCACGGCGAAGAGCTCTTTGCAGTTTATGTGCCAAGCCACCTGCGCTGGTTCCCAGGTGCCTGACACCTCCTTCGAGCCTAATGTTGCTCCCCAACCTTTCTCCAACGCGTCGGAGTACAACACTAGGTCTGGGTTCTGTGTCCTTAGAGAGATACCTTTGTTCTCTTCCAGAAGGGGCAACCACCATTCCAGGTGTGGTCTTATCTCCACTGGAATGGGAAAGGCGTCCGCAGTTGTCCAGTTTTCCAACTCCAAGACTTCTTGAGGAAGAATTGAAGCGGACGTAAATGAAGTCTTCCTAGCGGGAAGAACTGTTCGAGCGAGGAAAGGGTCCCTAGAAGGCTCAACCATTCCCTCGCCGACGTATGTTCCTTCTTTAAGAAGAGAGAGACTATCTGCAAACCTTTTGCGATTCTCTCTTGCGAAGGAAATACTCGAAAACCCCGAGAATCCATCCGAATCCCCAGATAGACTAAGTTCTGTCTGGGGGTCAGCTGCGACTTCTCGAGGTTCACGAGCAATCCCAACGTTTTGATCAGATCTAAAGTTAACGTCAGGTCCTCCAAGCACTGTCTCTCTGATCTGGCCCTGATGAGCCAGTCGTCCAGATACAGAGAGATATTTACTCCTTTGAGGTGAAGAAACTCAGCCACATTCTTCATCAGGCTTGTGAAGACCTGAGGAGCTGTGGACAGGCCGAAACACAACGGCTCTGAACTGAAAGATCCTTTTTCCCCCGCGTCATGGAAAACGGAGGTACTTCTTCGATGAAGGGTGGATGGAGGGACGTGAAAATAGGCGTCCTGGAGATCTAGAGACACCATCCAATCTCCTTGTCGCAATGACGCAAGGACTGAAGCAGAAGTCTCCATCGAGAACTTCTCCTCCGAACAAAATTTGTTCAGAGAGCTGACGTCCAGTATGGTCTCCAGCCTCCCGAGGCCTTCGCAACCAGAAAAGGCGATTGTAAAACCCCGGGGACCCCGTTTTGGAGTGATCCAGTACTAGTTCTATCGCTCTCTTGTCCCACATTTGTTCCACCATCGATCGAAGAGTATCCCTCAGCACAGGATCCTTGTACTTGGCTGTTAGTTCCCGTGGTATTGACGTTAGGGGAGGAGTGTTCAAGAAAGGGATACGATATCCCTTCCTTATTATAGACAACGATGACGCGTTCTGCGTTTATAAGTGTCGAGGCCTCCACAAATCCCAGGAGCCTGGCCACCTACTGGTGCTTGGAGGAGAGAAGCTTCATTTTCCCTTTTTAAAGGGACGAAAGGCAGACCTACCTCTCTTCTCAGGAGCCTTCCTTCTTGCGGGAGGTCTGGAGGTGGGAGTTAGGGCCACCTCGAAAGGGCTGAACCGATGTACTAGGTCCTTTTCTTGTCAGGTGTAGAAGCAGGCTTCTTCTTCCTTGCTGACTGCGTCAGAAGGTCCTGAGTCGCCTTCTCAGTTAATGAATGAGCAATGTCCTTCACAACTGAGAAGGGAACAAAAAGTCAGACAAAGGCGAATACAGCAGCGCTGCCCTCTGAGCGTGTGGAGACTGCCTTGATTAAAAAGGCACCCATATACCGTCCTCTTTTTTAGAAGACCTGCTCCAAACAAAGAGGAGATTTCAAACGAGCCATCCTGCACCGCTTTGTCTATACAAGACAATATGCACAAAAGGGCTTCGGTTCGATTCCTTCAGAATCATGGGCTTTCTTGGACATCACCCCAAGGGAACGACCAATCTAAGAAGTTGAAAACTCCAATACATGGAAGAGTCCCTTGAGGAGATGGTCCAGTTCAGAAATGCCCCACGTAATCCGTGCCGAGTTCAGACCTTGTCGACGTGAAGCGTCAACTAAGGTCGAAAAGTGCTTCTGACGTAGACGGAAGAGCAATACCCATATTCTCTCCCGTCTGATACCAAATGCCTCTTTACCAGCTAGTCTCGCTGGAGGCATGCAGAAGACCGTTCTTACTAAGTCCTTCTTAGACTTCATCCAAGAGTCTAAGGATTGTAGAGCCCTCTTCATATGAAATGGTGGGCTTCATTTGAGAAAAGACGAAGATTCTTCTTCGTCTTAGCACTCGAAAACAGAGAGCGCGGAGAAGGAGGAGCGGCAGGAGTCAATTCGTCTCCATACTCCTCTAGAAGCAAGGCAGTCAAAACTTTATAGTTCGACAGTCCTTCTCTTCCTTGATATTCTTCGTCCGAGTTTACTTCTAACTCGGGATCTAAATGAGTCTCCAGCTCCAACTCTGTACGTTCTTCCCTCTGGAGGAGACAAACTCCTAATAGAGAGGGGCTAAGGGAATGATATTCCTTCCTCTTCCCCGCTTTAATAGCCCTGGAAGGCGCCAAAAGCTCAGCTTCTCTCCATAAATAGAGACGCTTCCCGCTGGATGAACGCTTCTCGTCCGCCAATGTCCTGGCTGACGACTCCCGCTTACTTGGCTGCTGACGTCCGGATGACGCCTCGCGCCTGGAAGACGCTCCGCTCTCAAAAGGCGTCCTAACTGGCGCCAAAATATTGGTTGGAGCTTCGCGTCTACCAAAACAGCTTCAAAAGACGCTTCATGTCCTAAAAGACGTCTCACGTCTCTCTGGCGTTACGTATCTTTCGTAAGCTACCGATCTCGCTCTCGAACCCGAAGCTCTGTAATATGTTTAGAAGCTTCACGTCTGCATGACGCTTCTTCGCTTAGCAGGGAGAGAGGACGAGACTTCTTGATTGGAAGCGCACGATCCTTCCTACGAGGCCGCTAACTCCCACAGAGAGGCCAGTTGTTCTTGTACTGCATGATAATCTTCCTTGAAGCTTCTCCCACGTCAACTGCATGACGCCTTTCGTCATCAATCGGGGAGAAGTAGGAAAGGGTACTTCTGCGTCCTCGTCGGGTGACGCTGACGCCACCTTCGCCTTCTTAATAGAAGAGGAGCGTCATCTGAGAAACGCTCTGGGCTCGAATCAATTTCGGGTTCTTTCAAATGACGTTTCAGAGGCCTCGATAAATCCGACTCCTTCCACCCTCGTTTAGGTGAGGGAGAGGGAGAGGATGAGAAACACCACGAAGGACGCTTTTCTAAAGCGCCCTTGAGCAGCCTGCCACGAAACAGAGCTTGCTGAAGGGACGTCTGACCGTTGGGGATTCCCCACGACCTCCTTAAGGCTTTCGACTTTCCTTCTCCTCTGGGCATGGGAGCTTGGAAGAGGTCTAGGCATGGGAGCGTCGCAGGGACGATCAAACGCCCCCCCCCTCCACAACACTGGGAGAACTCACTTCACTGTAATGCTCACTTTCACTAGCCTTACCTTGTAAGTCCGCCATTTTGGACTTCATGTCTCGAATAGTAGCTTTCAGATCGGCGATTTCGAAGCCGATTCCGAAAGTACACTTTGTGAATTAGACACATAGGAGAATCTATAATCATTAGGATTAGAATAATTATCAGTAAAGGCTCAATAGGCCTTGAACTCACACCTTTCAGACGTCTAACCCATATCCCTCTCTAACTTCTTCAAATAAGAAGTTAAAGTCTTCCACTCTTCTGCATTTAATCCCTCGCATTCATGACAAGTATTATTAGCAGAACACTGAAACCCCCTACATTTACGACATACAGTGTGAGGATCAACCGAAGCTTTCGGTATCCTCACCCTGCAGCCTACATTCACACACATTCTCACACTCACATTTGAATCAGACATACTGAGAAAAATCCAAAAAGCAATTCCAAAAACAGTCCACAGTAGCGAATGCCAAAAAACCAAAAACGATCCAGATACGTCACCAAAAAGCGGAGAAACGATGATCAAAAGGATGAAATAAGAATCTAAGTCAGGAGGTAATAGCAACAATGTTGATACACGGCAACAGAGAAAATATGATAGAAAACGGGGATGGTTCCTAGTCCTGCCGCCCAGGGCAGGCCGGTAGATCACCTGACCTACCTGTAGCGAGTGGCGCGAAATTTGAATTTCTGTCGGGGACGACGGAGTCTTAGCTATGTATATATCTGACAGGTAAGTTGATTGTATGAAAATGATCTTTTTAGTGTTTCTGTAACACCTGGAGTCACACAATACAGCAGCAAATTTACTACTATATCTGATACTTGGTTCCGGGCCAAATTTTACAGAAAAGAACATGACAACAATATGAGCATCTATGAAATTGACTACTATCTGATATCTACTGAACAAATAATTTACTTACTTTAGAGGGAAATCAAAATTATTTGCCCTTATATGTCATTTATGATTACAAAGTTTCCAACCATTACTACTGACAGTGCGTGGCTTACCTCTCTCTGTGTCAAGGCTCTATACAAGTCGTCTGCTGTGCACTTGAAGTTCTGTGTTTGGGTGAAACTAGAAGTGGAGATTTTACAACCAAGGTCCAACTTATCCAAGTTATTTGTTGTGTTAATCACCTGCAAATATCAGATACCTCAATTACATTTCTTGGTATCGCACAAGTATGCCGCTTCTTGATTCCATTAAATTATAAAGACAATGACCGACCTTTATATTACACAATATATACATACTACACATCGCTAAAATTCTTCACATTTGTCCCCTCCTTACAATGACTGACTTATTATTACAAATAAGTAAAATTCTTTGTACCCAATTCCTTTATGACAACCAACAAAAGTCTTACATTAATATTGGTCGATTTTTCTACGGGTGGCGAATTTATACAGGTCTTATCTGATTTTGTTGTTGCTTGATCTTTCGTTGGCAAAATAAGATCAGTAGCGTATTCTGAAAGAAATAAAATACAACTGAAATCCAATGCTTCCCAGCTTAGTGCAAGAAAGAATGTTATATATTTCTCTGGATTTGTAATAAAAACACCTGTACTGGTTACAGAATGAAAGTCAACTCAACAAATATGCTATGCCTGACCACTTTGTGGATTAAAGCAGCTATAACTTTCACTTCCTATGGTACAAATATTTAATAAGTTACATAAACAAGTCAGTTTTAGCATTTAAATCATAAAAGTGTGATTAAAGCAATTATACCTCTGGTAAATGACAAATGAAGTGTCTTCACAACAAAAGTGGTGTTGAATAGAATCACTTCTAAGACAAATTCTATGACACATAAACCTTATAATTTGATTTCACATATCCTCTTCAGAAAATGAGAGCAATGACTCACCTCGTTTCAAGGCTACAATATATTCTTGTATTTTATCCTGAATATCTTTATATCCTTTTTTTCTTAAAAATTCTTTAACTTGCTCTCCTTTCGATCCTCCCGCAGACAGAGATACGTTAACCTGAAAGATTTGATTAAGTCACAAAGCATTATATTCTAATAATATGCAGAAGTTTTCTTAGAACATATAACAAAAACAGTTTAAAAAGAAAATACTAGAAACAAGGAATACTAACATCAACTTCTGAGGCATCATTCTCCTCTGATAAGTTTGGAATCTCCATAGCCCCTTTAACTTCTTTCTTTGGATCTTCATACAACGATGCCTCCCACTCCAATTTCAGAACCCATTCATAAAAGTAAATGAGTTTTCCTTTTCGATTGTTGATCATCGCTTCACCTTCTGTCTTCGAAACCTCTTTTATTGTTACCTTGGCTGCGATGATAAAGAATCAAGTGTTAACATTGTAATGTAGGAATAAGTAAAAATAAAAAATAAAAATGATATTGTTATGTTACAATAAAGTTTCATACATACTTACCTGGCAGATATATACATAGCTAAGACTCCGTCGTCCCCGACAGAAATTCAAATTTCGCGCCACTCGCTACAGGTAGGTCAGGTGATCTACCGGCCTGCCCTGGGCGGCAGGACTAGGAACCATCCCCGTTTTCTATCATATTTTCTCTCTTCCACCTGTCTCCTGCGGGGAGGCTGGGTGGGCCTTTAATTGTATATATCTGCCAGGTAAGTATGTATGAAACTTTATTGTAACATAACAATATCATTTTCATACAATCAACTTACCTGTCAGATATATACATAGCTGATTGGCACCTTTCGGTGGAGGGTAAGAGACAGCTACTATATGGAATAGACAGGTAAACAACATATGTTGTAGGTATAAATAAAACCTTGGTTCCTACCTGATAGGTGGTAGACTTCGTGGGTGTTTGCCCAGTAGTCTGCACTCACCTCAAGAAACTTTAGCGAGATATATGATCTATGGCCAAGAGTTCTTGTGGGTCTGCCGATGGGGTCTTATCCGCTTACTCGGCAGAGCCTGAAAGGACTTTGTCAATGGGTGCTGATCCACTTATATGACAATACACCTTATGAAGGAGCACACAACCAATCCCGACCACCTGATCCTAACCATATGTTAGAACTAAGGATTGTTCCGAGTTATCCCCGAACTCTTCACAACAACCGTAACTCAACAACCACTACGCACACATACATAATTTCTAAAAAAAATTATACTCATCTAATTAGATATGACAAGATTCTCTTACTGAACAACATAGACGGCCGCCCACCGTGCTAAACCAAGTCCTCCATTGTTCGAAAGAGACTCCAGACCATATCCAAAAAGAAGAAAAGTATATACTTTTAAGGATTGGTGTCGGCTCCCGTACCCAGAATCGTATCCGCCGATACGAACGGACCTAGAGAAAAACACTTCTCATATGTCACACGAACGAACTCTTTCAAGTAATGAGATGCAAATACTGAGTTGCATCTCCAAAATGTTGTATCTATGATGTTTTTAAGCGACATATTCTTATGAAACGAGAGAGACGTCGCTACTGCTCTCACTTCATGAGCTTTAACTTTCAACAGTCGTAACTGTTCGTCAGAACAGACCTTATGCGCGTCTGTAATGACGTTCCTCACAAAGAATGCCAGCGCATTCTTGGACATCAGTCTTGTGGGGTCTTTTACCGCGCGCCACAAGACCTTGTCTAGAGCCTCCCATCTGATGCTTTCTCTTGAATGTAGAACTTTAGAGCTCTTACAGGGCATAGAGATCTTTCTGCTTCTCTTCCTACGAGACTCGATATGCCTTTGACTTCGAATGACTTAGGCCAGGGATTCGAGGGATTCTCATTCTTAGCTAAAAACAGGGTCTTAAACGAGCAAATAGCTGAGTCTCCCTTGAAACCTACTTTATCTTGCAGAGCATGTAATTCACTAACTCTCTTTGCCGTAGCTAAAGATAATAGGAATAGGCATTTTCTGGTGATGTCTCGAAAAGAAGCCAGATGAGGAGGTTCGAATCTTTCAGATGAAAGAAACTTGAGGACCACGTCTAGGTTCCAGTTCGGAGGGACCGGTTTCCTTCGACTTTGAAGTCTCAAAATGACCTTATGAGAATGTGGAGATCTTTATTATCTGCCAGATCTAATCCTCTATTCCTGAAGACAGCCGAGAGCTACTCTGTATCCCTTTATTGTGGATACAGCTAGATGGAGATTGCTCTCTCAGGAATAGAAGGAAATCAGCAATTTCCGCTATAGAGGTAGTGGAGGAGGACAACTTCTTAGATCTACACCACCTTCTAAAAACCTCCCACTTCGATTGATATGCTTTCGTAGTGGAGGTTCTGCGTGCTCTCGCGATCGCGCTTGCAACTCCGCGAGAAAACCCTCTCGCTCTGACGAGTCTTTCGATAGTCGAAAGGCAGTCAGAGCGAGAGCGGGGAGGTTTGAGATGGTACCTCTTGAAGTGTGGTTGTCTGAGAAGATCCGTCCTTCTTGGTAGGGATCTTGGAAAGTCTACGATCCACTCTACCACCTCCGTGAACCAATCTTGGGCCGGCCAAAAGGGGGCTATCAATGTCATCCTCGTCTCCTTTGACGCCACAAACTTTTTTATTACTAATCCCAGGATTTTGAATGGAGGAAAAGCATATACGTCTACTCGAGACCAATTTAGCAGGAAGGCATCTACCATAAGAGCTCTTGGATCTTCCACGACCGAGCAAAAGACTGGCAGTCTTTTGGAAATGAATGTGGCGAAGAGATCCACATGAGGTGTCCCCCACAGCGACCAGAGATCTTGACACACTTCCTCGTGTAGGGTCCACTCTGTATGAAGGACCTGGTTCCTCCTGCTGAGTCTGTCCGCCCTCACATTCTTTACTCCCTGCACGAACCTTGTCAGAAGGGAGATGTTCCTGTGAGAGTCCAAAGCAAAAGGTCTCTCGTCAGTTCGTAAAGGAACGAGGAAGTGAGTCCCTCCCTGTTTTCGAATGTAGGCAAGTGCGGTGGTGTTGTCCACGTTTACTTGCACTACTTTGTTCGACACCAGAGGTTCTAGACTCTTCAAAGCCAGATGCACGGCGAAGAGCTCTTTGCAGTTTATGTGCCAAGTCACCTGCGCTGGTTCCCAGGTGCCTGACACCTCCTTCGAGTCTAATGTTGCTCCCCAACCTTTCTTCCGACGCGGTCGGAGTACAAACACTAGGTCTGGGTTCTGTGTCCTTAGAGAGATCCCTTTGTTCTCTTGCAGAGGGGGCAACCACCATTCCAGGTGCGATCTTATCTCCACTGGAATGGGAAAGACGTCCGAAAGTTGTCCAGTTTTCCAACTCCAAGACTTCTTGAGGAAGAATTGAAGCGGACGTAAATAAAGTCTTCCTAGCGGAAGAACTGTTCGAGCGAGGAAAGGGTCCCTAGAAGGCTAACAACCTTCCTCGCCGACGTATGTCCTTCCTTAAGAAGAGAGAGACTATCCGCAAACCAAAATTTTGGGATTCTCTCTTGCGAAGGAAATATCTCGAAAACCCCGAGAATCCCATCCGAATCCCCAGATAGACTAAGTCCTGTCTGGGGGTCAGCTGCGACTTCTCGAGGTTCACGAGCAATCCCAACGCTTTGATCAGATCTAAAGTTAACTTCAGGTCCTCCAAGCACTGTCTCTCTGATCTGGCCCTGATGAGCCAGTCATCCAGATACAGAGAGATATTTACTCCTTTGAGGTGAAGAAACCTCGCCACATTCTTCATCAGGCTTGTGAGACCTGAGGAGCTGTGGACAGGCCGAAACACAAGGCTCTGAACTGAAAGATCCTTCCCCCCGTCATGAAACGGAGGTACTTCTTCGATGAAGGGTGGATCGGGACGTGAAAGTAGGCGTCCTGGAGATCTAGAGACACCATCCAATCTCCTTGTCGTAATGACGCCAGGACTGAAGCAGAAGTCTCCATGGAGAACTTTTCCTTCCGAACAAATTGTTCAGAGAGCGGACGTCCAGTACTGGTCTCCAGCCTCCCGAGGCTTTCGCAACCAGAAAAAAGGCGATTGTAAAACCCCGGGGAGTTTTGATCTAGTACTAGTTCTATCGCTCTCTTGTCCACATTTGTTCCACCATCGATCGAAGAGTATCCCTCAGCACAGGATCCTTGTACTTGGCTGTTAGTTCCCTGGTATTGACGTTAGGGGAGGAGTGTTCAGGAAAGGGATACGATATCCCTTCCTTATTATAGCCAACGATGACTCGTCTGTGTTTATAAGTGTCCAGGCCTCCACAAATCCCAGGAGCCTGGCACCTACTGGTGCTTGGAGGAGAGAAGCTTCATTTTCCTTTTTATTTTTAAAGGGACGAAAGGCAGACCTACCTCTCTTCTCCGGAGCCTTCCTTCTTGCGGGAGGTCTGGAGGTCGGACCACCTCGAAAGGGCTGAACCGATGTACTCGGTCCTTTCTTGTCAGGTGTTGAAGCAGGCTTCTTCTTCCTTGCTGACTGCGTCAGAAGATCCTGAGTCGCCTTCTCAGTTAATGAATGAGCAATGTCCTTCACCAACTGAGAAGGGAGCAAAAAGTCAGACAAAGGCGAATACAGCAGCGCTGCCCTCTGAGCGTGGGAGACTGCCTTAGTTAAAAAGGCACCATATACCGTCCTCTTCTTTAGAAGACCTGCTCCAAACAAAGAGGAGATTCAAAAGAGCCATCCTGTACCGCTTTGTCTATACAGACAATATGCACAAAAGGGCTTCCGGTTCGATTCCTTCAGAATCATGGGCTTTCTTGGACATCACCCCAAGGGACCAATCTAAGAAGTTGAAAACTTCCAATACATGAAAGAGTCCCCATTGAGGAGATGGTCCAGTTCAGAAATGCCCCCCCCCCCACGTAATCCGTGCCGAGTTCAGACCTTGTCGACGTGAAGCGTCAACTAAGGTCGAAAAGTCTGCTTCTGACGTAGACGGAAGAGCAATACCCATATTCTCTCCCGTCTGATACCAAATGCCCTCTTTTACCAGCTAGTCTCGCTGGAGGCATGCAGAAGACCGTTCTTACTAAGTCCTTCTTAGACTTCATCCAAGAGTCTAAGGATTGTAGAGCCCTCTTCATTGAAAGAAGGGTGGGCTTCATTTTGAGAAAAGACGAAGACTCTTCGTCTTAGCACTCGAAAACAGAGAGCGCGGAGGAGGAGGAGCGGCAGGAGTCAATTCGTCTCCATACTCTCTAGAAGCAAGGCAGTCAAAACTTTATAGTTCGACAGTCCTTCTCTTCCTTGATATTCTTCGTCCGAGTTTACTTCTAACTCGGGATCTAAATGAGTCTCCGCTCCCAACTCTGTACGTTCTTCCTCTGGATGGAGACACAAATTCCTAATAGGAGAGGGGCTAAGGGAATGATATTCCTTCCTCTTCCCCGCTTTAATAGCCTTGGAAGGCGCCAAAAGCTCAGGCTTCTCTCGATAAATAGAAGACGCTTCCCGCTTGGATGACGCTTCTCGTCCGCCAAGCGTCCTGGCTGACGCCTCCCGCTTACTTGGCTGCTGACGTCCGGATGACGCCTCGCGCCTGGAAGACGCTCCGCTCTCAAAAGGCGTCCTACTTGGCGCCAAAATATTGGTAGGAGCTTCACGTCTACCAACAGCTTTCAAAGACGCTTCATGTCTAAAAGACGTCTCACGTTTCTCTGGCATTACGTAACTTTCGTAAACAACCGATCTCGCTCCCGAACCCGAAGCTTCTGTAATATGTTTAGAAGCTTCACGTCTGCATGACGCTTCTCGCTTAGCAGGGGAGAGAGGACGAGACTTCTTTATTGGAAGCGCAACGTCCTTCCTACGAGGTCTAAAACTCCCACTAGAGAGGCCAGTTGCTCTTGAACTGCCATAATAATTCTCCTTGAAGCTTCTCCCACGTCAACTGCATGACGCCTTTCGTCATCAATCGGGGGAGAAGTCGGAAAGGGGGGAGGGTACTTCTGCGTACTCGTCAGGTGACGTTGACGCCACTTTCGCCTTCTTAATAGAAGAGGGAGCGTCATATGAGAAGCTCTGGCTCGAATCAATTTCGGGTTCTTTCAATTAATGACGCTTCCAGAGGTCTCGATCAATTCGACTCCTTCCACCCTCGTTTAGGAGAGGGAGAAGATGAGACTCACGAAGGACGCTTTTTCTAGAGCGCCCTTGAGCAGCCTGCCACGAAACAGAGCTAGCTGAAGGGACGTCTGACGTTGGGGATTCCCCACGACCTCCTTAAGGCTTTCGACTTTCCTTCTCCTCTGGGGCATGGGAGCTTGAAGAGGTCTATGCATGGGAGCGTCGCAGGGACGATCAAACGCCCCCTTCCCACAACACTGGGGGAAACTCACATCACTGTAATGCTCACTTTCACTAGCCTTACCTTGTAAGTCCCGCCATTTTGGGACTTCATGTCTCGAATCGTAGCTTTCAGATCGGCGATTTCCGAGGCCGATTCCGAAAGTACACTTTGTGAATGAGACACATAGGGAGAATCTAAATCAGTAGGATTAGAATTATCAGTAAATAAAGGCTCAATAGGCCTTGAACTCACACCTTCAGACGTCTAACCCTATCCCTCTCTAACTTCTTCAAATAGAAGTTAAAGTCTTCCACTCTTCTGCATTTAATCCCTCGCATTCATTACAAGTATTATTAGCAGAACACTGAAACCCCCTACATTTACGGCATACAGTGTGAGGATCAACCGAAGCTTTCGGTATCCTCACCCTGCAGCCTACATTCACACACATTCTCACACTCACATTTGAATCAGACATACTGAGAAAAATCCAAAAAGCAATTCCAAAAACAGTCCACAGTAGCGAATGCCAAAAACACGATCCAGATACGTCACCAAAAAGCGAGAAACGATGATCAAAGGATGAAATAAGAATCTAAGTCAGGAGGTAATAGCAACAATGTTGATACCACCGGCGACAGAGAAAATATAATAGAAAACGGGGATGGTTCCTAGTCCTGCCGCCCAGGGCAGGCCGGTAGATCACCTGACCTACCTGTAGCGAGTGGCGCGAAATTTGAATTTCTGTCGGGGACGACGGAGTCTTAGCTATGTATATATCTGACAGGTAAGTTGATTGTATGAAAACTCCCCTTCTGTTATACAATAAGAAATAAAATTTACTCCCTAACGAAATGTATCATTTGGGGCTGCTACTTCAAATATAACCCCTAGTATTGAAATCTGAATCACTCCCTTTCAGAGTGCATCAAGAAATTGCTAAACTAGAGAAAAAATGCAAAGTTCATGTCTCTAACCTACCAAAATGCCTATTAACAAAGACGACTGTATTTTAACTATGAAAAACAAGGCTCTTGTCCTCTTTCTCATAAACTACTACTGAATAAAAGGCTTCACTTTATGTTATCACACTACAGTGCAGTCTTTTGACATATTGTGCACTTGTAAACAAATCGATAAATGTTATATACATTACATTAACACTTAAATATGTATGCCCTGAACAATTCATCAATTTCCTAAGTTTTCAGAGATCAATATCCAAGATAAATCTTACCTAGTCCAGGTTCGTCAATGGTCATGCCCTCAAACAGCAACTTGAATTTTTCCTTGCTCCAACCACTGGCATTCTTTTCACACCTGCAATAGTAAATCCAAGAGAAAAAGCTCAACTTCTGACTGAAAAATGATATTGTTATAATACAATAAAGTTTCATACATACTTAGTACCTGGCAGATATATACTTAGCTAAGACTCCGGCGTCCCCGACAGAAATTCAAATTTCGCGCCACTCGCTACCGGTAGGTCAGGTGATCTACCTGCCTGCCCTGGGCGGCAGGACTAGGAACCATTCCCGTTTTCTATCATATTTTCTCTCTTCCACCTGTCTCCTGCGGGGAGGCTGGGTGGGCCATTAATCGTATATATCTGCCAGGTAAGTATGTATGAAACTTTATTGTATTATAACAATATCATTTTCATACAATGAACTTACCTGTCAGATATATACTTAGCTGATTGGCACCCTTTGGTGGAGGGTAAGAGACAGCTAATATGGAATAGACAGGTAAACAACATATGTTGTAGGTATAAAAAGAAAAACCTTGGTTCCTACCTGATAGGTGGTAGACTTCGTGGCTGTAGCCCGGTAGTCTGCATCACCTCAAGACTTAAGCGAGATATGTGATCTATGGCTAGAGTTCTTGTGGGTCTGTCGATGGGTATATGAACCGCTTACTCGGCAGAGCCATGAAAGGACTTTGTCAATGGGTACTAGAACCACTTCTATGACAACACACCTTATGAAGGAGCACAACCAACATCCCGACCACCTGATCCTAACCACCATGTTAGTATATAGAATTGTTCTGAGTTATCACCGAACTCATTACAAACAACCCATAACTCGAAACTAAAACGCATTCATACAAAAATTCTCAAAAAAAAATTTTAATACTCCTCTAAAAGATATCACAAGAGTTCCTTACTGAACAACAGTGACTGGCCGCCAGTGCAGCACCGAGCCCTCTTTGTCAGCAGAAATCTAGAACATATCTAGTAGAAGGTATGTACAAAGTTAAGGATTGGTGTTTGCTCCCGTACCCAGTATCGTATCCGCCGATACGAAACGCCCCAGAGAAAAACATTTCTCGTAGGTCACGCGACGTCTTTAAGATAGTGAGATGCAAATACCGAATTGCACCTCCAATATGTCGTATCAATGATTTTCTTTAGCGACATATCCTTCTGAAAAGAGAGAGACGTCGCCACTGCTCTAACTTCATGAGCTTTTACTCTTAAAAGCGAAAAGAGTCGTCAGACAGAACTTGTGAGCATCTGTAATGACGCTCCTTATGAAGAAAGTTAATGCGTTCTTAGACATGATTCTTGTGGGGTCCTTAATCGAACACCAAAGACTTTGTCTAGAGCCTCCCATTTGTTTCTTCCTTTGTAAGTAGAAACTTCAAGGCGGTCTTACAGGGCAAAGAGACCTTTCTGTTTCTCTACCTACTAGACTCGATAAGCCTTTAATCTCGAATCTCTTGGGCCAGGGATTCGAGGGGGTTTTTCATTTTTCGCTAGAAAAGTGTTCTAAACGAGCAGAAGGCCGAGTCTCTGTTAAAGCCGACTTCATCTTCAAGGGCGTGAAGTTCACCAACTCTTTTGGCTGTCGCCAAAGATAGGAGAAACAAGCATTTCCTCGTTACATCCCTGAAACGAAGCTAAATGAGAGGCTTGAATCTGTCAGACGAAAGGAACTTGAGAACTACATCCAAGGTTCCAGCTGGGAGGAGTTAGTTCCTTAGATTTTGTCGTTTCAAACGATCTAATCAAGTCGTGCAGATCTTTATTATCAGCAATCTCTAGGCCTCTGTTTCTGAAGACTGCCGAAGCATGCTCCTGCATCCTTTGATAGTCGATACAGATAAGTGAGAGACCTCTCTCAGGAACAAAAGGAAATCAGCGATTTCGGTTATAGAGGTACTGGAGGAGGACAACTTCTTAGACTTAAACCACCTTCTAAATACCTCCCACTTCGACTGATAGACTCGTCTAGTGGAAGCTCTGCGGGCTCTAGCGATAGCGCTTGCAGCTTCGCGAGAAAAAACCCCTCGCTCTGACAAGTCTTTCGATAGTCGAAAGGCAGTCAGCGCGAGAGCGGGGAGGTTTTGATGAAAACCTCTCGAAGTGTGGCTGTCTGAAAAGATCCATCCTTCTTGGGAAGGGATCTTGGAAGTCTACTGTCCACTCCAGCACCTCTGCAAACCAATCTTGTGCTGGCCAAAACGGGGCTATCAGGGTCATCCTTGTCCCGTTGGACGCTACAAACTTTCTCAACACTTGCCCCAGGATTTTGAAAGGGGGTTAAAGCGTACACGTCTACATGCGACCAGTCTAGCAGGAAGGCGTCGACCACGAGAGCTCTTGGGTCTTCCACCACTGAACAAAAGACTTCCAGCCTTTTAGAAAGGAAAGTGGCGAACAGATCTACGTGAGGAGTGCCCCAAAGATCCCAAAGACTCTGACACACCTCTGAATGAAGGGTCCATTCTGTGTGAAGGACCTGGCTTCTCCTGCTCAGTCTGTCCGCCCTGACGTTTCTCGTACCCTGAACAAATCTTGTCAGGAGGGAGATGTTCCTCTGTGAGGACCAAAGTAGCAGATCTCTTGCTATCTCGTATAGGAACAAGGAGTGTGTTCCTCCTTGCTTCCGAATGTAGGACAGGGCGGTAGTGTTGTCCACATTCACTTGGACCACACTGTTTGCCACAAAAGGTTCGAAGAACTTTATAGCCAAGTGAACTGCTAGAAGTTCTTTGCAATTTATGTGCCAGGACACCTGTGCTGCCTTCCAGGTGCCTGACACTTCTCTCGGTCCTAGTGTTGCTCCCCAACCCTTCTTTCCGATGCGTCTGAATACAACACTCGCTTGGGTTCGGACTTCCAGAGAAAATTCCCTTGTTCTCTTTTAGAGGGACAACCACCCCATTGCCGGTGTGGTTTCATCTCCATTGGAAGAAGAAAAAAACTGTCGGAGAGAAGTCCCGTCTTCCAATTCCATGATCTCCTTAGGAAAAACTGAAGAGGGACGAAGATGCAGTCTTCCTAGAGGAAAGAACTGTTCGAGCGAGGAAAGGGTGCCTAGAAGGCTTAACCATTCCCTCGCCGAAGTCCGTTCTTTCCCTAAGAAGAGAGAGACTTTCTCCAAGCCTCTCACGATTCTCTCTTGCGAAGGAAATACTCGAAAACCCCGAGAATCCATCTGAATCCCCAGATAAACCAAGTTCTGTCTGGGAATCAGTTGTGACTTCTCGAGGTTCACGAGTAGTCCCAACGCCTTTATCAGGTCTAGTGTCAAAGAAAGGTCCTCCAAAACCACTGTCTCTCTGTTCTGGCCCTGATGAGCCAATCGTCCAGATATAGAGAGATGTTGACGCCTTTGAGGTGAAGAAAACACCTCGCCACATTCTTCATCAGGTTTGTGAAGACCTGAGGAGCTGTGGACAGGCCGAAACACAAGGCCCTGAACTGAAAGATCCTTCCCCCCGTCATGAAACGGAGGTACTTCTTCGAAGAAGGGGTGAATCGGACATGAAAATAAGCGTCCTGGAGATCCAGCGACACCATCCAATCTCCTTGACGTAAAGCCGCAAGGACTGAGGCCGAAGTCTCCATAGAGAACTTCTCCTTTAGAACGAACTTGTTCAGAGCGCAGACATCTAGTACTGGTCTCCAGCCCCCCGAGGCTTTCGCAACCAGAAAAAGACGATTGTAAAACCCCGGAGAGTTTTGCTCCAGAACTAATTCTATAGCTCGTTTGTCCCACATTTGATTCACCATCAGACGAAGAGTATCCCTCAGTACAGGGTCCCTGTATCTGGCTGACAGTTCCCGCGGAATAGTCGTTAGGGGAGGACTGTCCTGGAAGGGGATAAGATATCCCTTCCTGATTATGGACATCGAAGAGGCTCGTCCGAGTTTATGAATGTCCAGGCATCTGCAAATTCGAGAAGCCTGGCACCCACTGGTGTTTGGAGGTTGTCTGTCTCACTTCCCTTTCTTAAAGGGACGGGAAGAAGCTTTACCTCTCCTTTCAGGACCTCTGGAGGGAAGGCCTCCTCGAAAGGGCTGAACCATAGAAGTCGGTCCTTTCTTTCAACCGCAACTGGAGGGGTCTCTTCTTCCTTGCAGTTTTGAAGGAGAAGATCCTGTGTCGCCTTCTCAGTCAGTGAGCGAGAAATGTCCTTCACTAACTGAGGAAGGAAACAAGAAGTCTGACATGGGGAGCGAAAACCAGGGCTGCTCTCTGTGAGGGAGAAACCGCCTTGGTTAAGAAGGCACTAAAAATACTCCTCTTCTTAAGGAGTACCGCTCCCAAAGAGAGAGGAGATTTCTCCCGATCCGTCTTGTACTGCCTTATCAATACAAGAAAGAATACTCAGAATGACTCTGGGGTCTAGACCTTCCGAGTCATGAGCCTTCTTAGACATCACCCCAAGGGACCAGTCTAGGAAATTAAACACTTCCAAAATATGGAAGAGGCCCTTGAGGAGATGATCAGTCTCAGAAATCGCCCAAGTCCACACGAGCTCCATTCAAAGCGTGTCTCCGCGATGAATCAACCAAGGTTGAAAAGTCCGCTTCGGCTGCCGCTGGGAGAGAAAGGCCCATGTCTCCCCAGTTTCGGTACCAGAAACCTCTTTTACCAGAAAGTATGGCTGGAGGCATACAGAAGGTGGTTCTGCCCAGATCCTTCTTCGACAACATCCATTTGTCCAGAGACTGTAGAGCTCTCTTCATAGAGATCGTAGGTCTCATCTTCAACACCGACGAAGACTTCGGTACGATCGCACTCGAAAACAGTGATCGAGGCGAAGGAGGAGCCGCAGGAGTCAACGAATCTCCATACTCCTGCAAAGAAGGTCCGGTCAGAACTCTATAGTTAGAGACTCCTTCTCTACCGTTAACTTCGTCTTCCGAATCTCCTTCCACACCGTGCGGAGAATCGGCCTGAAAAACGAGAGGATCTTCATCAAGTTCTCTCTCTACTGGTGACAACTCCTACTAGGAGAGGGACTCATAGAGTGAACAGATTCTCTCTCAAGTCTACAAGTAGTCTCGCGTCTGCTTGACTTCTCACGCCTGGAAAGCTCTTCGCGCTTGTCTGGCGCCTCGCGCTTGTCTGGCGCTTCTCGCTTGGCTGGAGCTTGTTGCTTGGCTGGCATCTCGCGCCTGGCTGACGCCTCGCGCTTGTCTGGCGCCTCACGCAAAGCTGACTCCTCGCGCCTGGCTGGGCGTCTCGCGCTTGGCTGAATACCTCGCGCCTGGCTGGCGCCTCGCGCTTGGCTGATTCCTCGCGCCTGAGCGTATCCTTATCCTAGAGGCAACTCGCCTCGATAGCTCCTGACGCTTGAACGAATCTTCGCGCCTGGAAGACGTCCCCACGCTTGTAAGGCTCTTCATGCCTGGAGGACGCTTCAACGTCTGGCAGGCGAAAGAAGACGAAGACTTCTTAATAGAAGTCTAGCGTCCTTCCTTGCGAGGGGGATCCCTCGAAAGAACTCCAACCAAAGAGGCTAACTGCTCTTGTACTGCTAGCAAAATCCTCTTGGAAGCACCACCGCGTCCTCTTCAATAGAAGAAGCAGGAGAACTCGAAGGAGTGCGATCCTCAAATACCGTTCGAGGAGGTGTCGAGACCAGCTTAGCCTTCTTGATAGAAGAGGGGTTCCTCCGAGAAGCGCTCCGGGCTCGAGTCAAACGCGCGTTCTTTCCAGTGCCTTTTCAGTGGCCTAGAAAGATCCGAGTCCTTCACCTCGTTTAGGTGAAGGAGAACCGGACGACGAGAAACAATCTCGTAGGACGCTTCTATTAAAGCGGTCCTGAGCAGACTGTAGCGAAACAGAACCTGCTGAAGGGACGCCTGACCGTTGGGGATTCCCACAACCTCCGTACGACTTTCGACTTTCCTCTCCTCTGGGTATGTGAGTTTGGAAGAGGTCTAGGCCTGGAGCATCGCAGGACGGTCACTTCACTAAGTAATTCACTATCACTCCCTACCTTGCATGGCCGACATCTTTGTCTTCATTTTACGAAGAGTAGCCTTCAGATTGGCGATTTCAGAAGCCGAATCCGAATGCAAAGCCTGTGAGGTTCAGATACATAGGGGAAATCAAATTCATTAATAATATTAGAGTTAGACTCAGAAAAAAAGGCTCAATAGGCCTTGTACTCACACTCTTTTGTGCAGCCCGTCTAATTCTATCCCTCTCTAACTTCTTCAAGTAAGAAGTTAGAGTCTTCCATTCATTAGCATTCAAACTTTTCACACTCGATACAGGTGTTAGCTAAAGAACAGTCAAACCCCCTACACTTACGACATACAGTGTGAGGATCAACCCGAGCCTTCGTATCCTCACCCTTGCAGCCTACATTCACACACACTCTCACACTAACACTTGAATCAGACATTCTATCAGAAAAATCAAAAGCAAGTCCAAATCCAGTCCACAGTAGCGAATGCCAAAACAACGATCCAGTACGTCACCAAGAAATCCAATATAGATGATCAAAAAAAAGTCTTGAAAAGCGAATTCCAGTCAGAAGGTAGTAACAACAATGTTGATACACCTGCGACAGAGAAAATATGATAGAAAATGGGAATGGTTCCTAGTCCTGCCGCCCAGGGCAGGCAGGTAGATCACCTGACCTACCGGTAGCGAGTGGCGCGAAATTTGAATTTCTGTCGGGGACGACGGAGTCTTAGCTAAGTATATATCTGACAGGTAAGTTCATTGTATGAAACTTTCATATTTACATAAGCAGATATACTAAATTTTCATGCTGCATTTTCCTTATGCCAAATTATGGTTCCTTATGCCAACTTTACAGCAGTCATTTTAATATTACCATTAAATTAAATCTTCAAAATGAAACCATCATAATTGTCTCAAATGAGGGCATCTTTAACCATAATTTATCAAAACAATTCCTTAAATCATAATCAGCATGAAGCACATTCAAAACATTCAACACAATTTCATTATTCCTTTTGTTTTTAACAAGAGCAACTACTACTGAGGGGTTGTTGTATACATACGTATTGTCATTTTATGAAGATTCACAATGTCCCAGACTTTTCATTTCTTTCCTATATTAACCAACGTTAAAAACATAATGTTTCTGTTTAAATTTTTTGTAAAGTGAACACCAAGGCACTGAAGTGTTATAACCCAGGTAAACACCAGGGCATTGAAGTGTTATAAACCAGGTAATGAATGAACTAATCAGTAAATAAAAACATCAAGTACAATTTTACTTGGCTTAATTTGCAACAACCACCTACTCATCCTTCCATATATTATGATGAATATAATATCATCACACATATATCTCCTTGAGAACATGGTGGTCAAAGCCACTGTCTATCCTTGTTGCTAAACCAGGCCATAGTTCAAATGCTGGCCAGCAAAATATAAATTTTCATGATAAAATCTACTATTTCGATATTTACCTACTGTTAAAGTTAGCTCATCTCTCTGCGCCGACAAGCGAGTCGACATTTAAACAAACATTCAAATGGCTGCCCAGATGACTGTCTAGTACTACACCTGTTCTCCACCAGGTGCTTTGAATATTTTAGCTTGTCAGAATTCTCCTTGACAGCCCACTAAGTTGTGGGCAGGCTGGGTGGGGTCTATTTTAACAGTAGGTGAGTATCCAAATATGTAATAAATATTATTATGAAAATTTAGCATGATGGGAAGAAATTTTCCTTTGGAAATATGAACCTAAGCTATAACTAACTGGGCCTGGAAAACTTGCTAAGCACAGTAAACTTGGATACATGAAATGGCAATAACTGGCCCCGTCCATACATTTTTGGGTAGCTTTCACCCAATGCCCTACCTACTACTCATGCTATAATAATTATAATAATAATTATCAATATTATTATTATTATTATTATGCCTGATTCAGCTGTGTTAATTTTTAACAGGACTTCCTCAAGTCTCCTTATAGTTGATTTTTCAGCATTGCTTTGACTGACATGCAATGTGCCAATGGAGATTATGTCAAAAATCCCAATTTTTGGAAGTAAATTGTATTTTTCCTAACTATACAAACCTGAGGTATTTACATAAGGAATTACTTACGGCGTAGCTGGAATTATGGCCGTTAAATCTTGGCACAAACCCTCGGTCCTTTACATAAGGAAGACTCACTGATTGGTGGGAGGAATCTGAGTAAGCCTCTAGACCTGACTAGGCTACTCCTCCTGGTCATAAGAGCGAGGAGGAGTGCCCTGCCTCTGACAACTTGATTGGAGTATAGGAGCTGCATGATCAAGAGTCAGACTTCTGGGCCTTTTTGAAATGAGTGAGGAATTGTAACTCATCCAAAAATGGGCTGTGAAGAATATTTTGGCATCAGAGACATTAATGCAACGTTTTGGGAAGGGTTTGCATTATTGTCAGTCTCCTTCCTCCCCTTGCTAGAGGAAGGAGCAGGATTGCTTCTATTATTCTGATAGAAACATAAAATGTTATTGTTATGATACAATAAAGTTTGTTCATACTTACCTGGCAGAATATATATATAGCTGTAATTCTCCAGACGTCCGACAGAATTTCAAAACTCCCCGGCGGACACAGCAGTGGGCGGCCCAGGTGTTAGTACCCATTCCCGCCGCTGGGAGGTCGGATATCAGGAATCATTCCCATTGTTTTCTATTCAGATTTTTCATACCACTGTCCCCTGAGGGGAGGTGGGTGGGTACTTTAATTATATAATATTCTGCCAGGTAAGTATGAACACTTTATTGTATCATAACAATAAAAAACCATTTTTGTTCATGAAACTTACCTGTCAGATATATATATAGCTGAATCCCCCACCATTGGAGGTGGGAAGGGACGAGAATAGAAGGATTTTAGGAAACACCCTCAAGTGCAGATGATTGACATCTTGATTCCTTACCTGTTAGCATAGCTGACTTCTTGATTACTGTCACCGAAGTCTGCTTTTGCTTTACTAGAGTTGCCAACAAGGTAGTGACCTGTGTAGTTGGTGCGCTCTAGATGATCTGTCAACGGGGGCGTGACCACAATGTGACTAGACCATATTGACCATACTGTGAGGGCAACGAAGCTAAAACCACCACCTGACCTAACCTATCGAAGTTAGTCCCATAACTTCTAGCTAACGAAAGGGAAAGCGCCTCAAGCGACCACCCTTCAAAGTTTAAAAGCACACCTATCCCTTTTTCTATAGGATAGGATTCGTGCTGCTTCCTGCCTCCAATATATTTCTACGGATAGTATGGTCCTAGCGACTCGCAGATCTCATATGTCGTCTTCACATCCCGTCGGGAGTGTGAAGCGAACACAGAGTTGCTTCGCTCAAACGTGGCACTCAGGATATTACTGAGTGTCATGCTCTGTTGAATGCTTCCGAGGCCGCGCCCTCACCTCGTGAGCATTTACTTTAAAAGGTTTCAAATCTTTGTTCAAACATGACGAATGAGCCTCTTAGAAAGACTCCTTAAAAATAACGCCAGGGCTTTCTTCGACATGGGCAAGTCTGGTCTTTTTACGGAACACCGCAGATTGTCCGAATGACCTTGACTTTCTTTAGTTTTTATCAAGATAAAACTTGAGAGCCCCGACAGGGCACAGGACTCTCTGTGGCTCTTGCCCAATAATTTGTGCCATCCCCTTGATCTCCAGGCCTCTGGGCCAAGGGTTAGACGGGTTTTCGTTCTTAGCAAGAACGGAAGGCTTAGAGGACACCGAATTATGTCCTCTAAAGCCAAAACCTCTGATGATGGCTAAAACCTCACTAACCCTCAATGCCGTAGCTAGAGTGGTTAGAAAATTAGCCTTTCTTTCTGGTCACGTGTATTAAGTTTACAGAAAGGAAGAGGTTCGAAACTGCTTTGACATCAAGAACTTCAGACTACGTCTAAGCTCCATCAAGATTTCCGCAGACCTCAAAGATCGTGAAGGGCTTTGTTGTTTGACAGATCCGAATCTCTGAGCCTAGAGGCCGTCAACAACATATTTCCGTATTCTACAATCGTTGGGACTGTTAGCTTATCCCATAATTCAGACGGAAAGGGAAGACGGTAAAGTAATTCACAGAGGTGGAGTGTAGGAGCAGTCATTCTTCCTGCACTATCTCCAGAATCGGCCCACTCCGATTGTACACTGCAAAATATGCAGCACTGCTTTGCTTTGGCAATGAGACTTGTAATTAATCTTGAAGATCCTCTCTCGCTTCTCGACAGTCTGAACGCATCCGACTCAGAGCGGAGAGGTTTTAGGTACCTCTCGAAGTGAGGCTGTTAGAGTAGACCGATTCTCTCGGAAGGGTCTTGGAAAATGCCCTCTGAAGGACGTGACCTCTGTGAATCCAGCCTCTCGAAGGCCAACATGGGGCGATCAGCATCTTTCTCGCTCCCTCTGACACCAGCGATTATCTTATCAGCTTTCCTAAGCTTTTGAATAGGGGAAAAGAGACTAACCAACTATCCCCATTCCATACTATATGATTGCGTCTATTGCTACCGCTCTCGGATCGAGAATAAGGGAGCAACGTAGAGGAAGCTTCTTCGTCTTCAATATTGCGAAGAAAATCTACGGAAAGGACGTCTCCAACGTCTCCACAAACTCTCGACATACTTCTAAGCGAGGATTACTCAGACGTCAGTAGTTGCTGCCGCCGATCGAGAAGATCCGCACGGACGTGCAATAGTGTAACGAACCTCTTGAGGATCGTTACGTTCCGTGCCTATGTCGATAACCATCTCTCTCTTCTTGGGATATGAGAGAGCTGCGAAATTATCTGAGATGATTTGGACCAATCGACCAAAAAATCACTCTTCGAGGAACTGGAGAGCAACCAAATTGCTTCCAATTCTCTTAGATTATGTGCCAGGACCTCTGTACCTCTGTCCGGATGCCTGGCACCCTCTCGGTATCACCTGAGGTGATCGTCAACCCATTGAGAGATGTTTAGAATTATTTCTAGATCTTTGATGTTATTTCAGTCCTCCTGCAGGAAAAACTGTAGAGGTCTGAATTGCAGTCTATTCAGGGAAACAAGCTTCTCCAGCGAGGGGATGGTAAATGGTCCGCCCCAAGCAGGACTCATCCATTCCCTCACTAAGCATGCTTCCTTCCCTAATAAGGCTGCGCTTTGCATAAGCAGGAGAGCATTATTATAGTGCTATGCCGCGGTAAACTCGTACAGAATTCTGTTACAGTGCGGTAAGCAGCGCTGAACAGGTCTAAGAGATATCTCTGTTGAAAATTTCTTAGCAATAGGAAGTCGTGTTTATTCATGATTACTAGAAATCCCCTCAAACCCGAGGCGAAAGTCATGATTGTAGGGTAGAGATATGGTTCGTCAATCAATCCCGCGGGAGAGAGAGACGTAACCGACAGAGCTTAACAGCGAGCTACCTGATACTGAGTTGGTGACACTGTGACAGTCACAGGCAGCAGGCATCAGCTTATGTTCACCTTCTCGCAGTCTGATGCGAGTTGCCAGCTATTCTATTCATCTAAGGAATAGATTTTGATTTTACATTATTTCGAACAGAAACTCTCAAGTTGGCATATTTAAGCGAAACAAAATTCGCTAAATACAGAAGCTGATTTTGTGTGTTTTTTTGTCGTAACATTACGCTTAATTAACCAAATGTTAAATCGGAAACTCCTGGAAAGTTGCCTGGAGTACCGATTAAATATACTGCGTCATCCACAATGACAGCAACCTTCTCGTCTCGCACTATTCTGCCTGAGTTACCAGCTACTCTCTTCTACTAAGGAATAGGTTTTGTTACTATTATCGATAAGGAAATTCTCAAGCAGGCATATTTAAGCGAAACATAATTCGCTAGATGCCGACGCTGAGTTAGTGTTGTTGTAACAATACCTTTGTTTAGCGTTGTCCTTACAGCGGAAACTCCTGGAAGTTTGCAGGAAGGACCGATTAAATACATTTACAATAACCGTCTTTTCGGTTGCCATCTGTAGAGGTAACCATGATTATGCGTATATGACTTGAACCCTACATTAGTAATATGACGCAAAGATAAAATACGTAAGTATTGTAGTCACTTGAACATAAAATTCTCTCTAATGAATGAGAGCTCTCTCGAATTTTGTTTAATGAGAGCTTATCCGCTAAGCGATAAAATGTTATGAAGATCTTTGTCAATGAGAACTAACCCATTTACATGACAGAAAGTAATCCAGGAATTCGAGCATATAGTTTTGTTTTTCCCCGATTCCCGCATAAAAATCGGAAGGGGAAGGGGCAAGATTCCTAATCAGAGAGGCTGGGCTTCACGACAGGAAGGACCTTAATGTTCCCCTTCGGCAGCGCAATCCCGAAAGCAGACGAGGCGTTTTTATGACACGAAATCTGCTTACAGTTTTTCCTGGAATTCATCAAGTGAATGGATTCTATTGAACGCTCCCTTCGTAGAAAGCGAAGTAGGGACATCTTGACGAGACCAAACTCCTTCCTCTACTTCGACGACGCCCTCTTAAAAGAGAGTTCTTGCAGGAATCCTGCCGAACGTCTTGATGCGTAGGACGCCTATCGTTCTTGAAGAACGTCCTGGCCAGTGCTCTACCGAGCGTCATGACGTGTAGGATGGCCGAGCGTCTTCAAAAGCGTCCTCGCTAGCGTCCTGGCGAGCGTTCCTCGCTAGCGTCCTGGCGAGCGTCGAGCGTCCAGATGTGTAAGACATCGAGCGTCTTCCAAAAAGCTTATCAATGTTTATGACGTCGAGCGTCTTCCAGAGCGTCCTGATGAGCGTCTTTCGTGTAGGACGTCGAGCATCGGCAAAAGCTTCCTCACGTCTCAATGCGTAGGACGTTGAGCATCTTCAAGAGACGTCCCGCGAGAGTCTTACCGAGCGTATTGGTGCCTAGAACACCAAGGGCATCTCAGAGAGGATCTTGTCGAGCGCCCTGATGCATGAAAGGCCATAAGACTTGACCATACCGTAGACTTAAAAGTGAATTCTCTACTACATTCATCTTCTCACTAAGCATGTACTCTAATAAGCCATGCTTTCGTAAGCATGAGAACATTATATATATAGTGTTCTGCTGCGTTAGATCCTTTAATAAGTTACCTACGGTAATCAGCCTTGAAAGGCTGGAATATCTTTCTTATTGAACGTATCTTAGCAAAAGGCAGACAATATTTTATTTATGTTTGCTTAACTATCCCCTCAATCCGAGGCGCTAAGACCGCGATTGTAGGGGAGAGATACGGTTAGTCATTCCATCCCGCAGGACCGACCTCTCATGACTGAGCAATAGATGGTTACTGCGTTGGTCTAAGCGATAGCAGCCCCCTCCGTTAGCGTCTTCTGAAAGGCCACCCGAAAAGCGTCCTGGAGAGCCGCACACTGCTCCTGAAGTGTGAGAGCCCTATAGGAAGACGTAAGGCTATCGTCTCCAAGACGGCCTTAAAGACTTTCGTTACCTTCTAACAAAGACGGTGGCCGCCTGTGCAACATTTTTGCGTCTTAGTAATGCAAATGAACATATCCAGACACGGGCGCTAAACAAAAAAAAAAGGAACGCCGAAGCGTTCCGCCAAAGGCATCGTCGCGAGGTGCTTGCCGAACGTCCTGATTGCATTCTTTGAGCGTCTTGAAGAGCGTCCGGAATAGAAGAGCGACGAACATCAAGGGAAGCGTCATAGTGAATGACGTGCGTCAACAACGAGTAACTTGAGAGGCTTCCTGGCGAGGGGAGAGCCGCTCATGAAACGCGAGCGTCCTAAGCATAAGTACGGTGATCGTCATCAGGGGACGAGTCTTTCAGGACGTTCGCCACTCTTGACAAAAAAACGACGGCCGCGGTGCGACATCTTGCGTCTTTGTCACGCTCATCGACACTGCAGAAGGGCATTTAAAAGGACGCCTGTGTGTTCTTGGGTATGAGGAATTCTTTGCCCTTCTCCTGTCGAAAACTAGGATAGTCTGTCCAGTGTCATCTCTGTCCGCTGACAGAGCGTCCCTTAGGGACGAGTAAGATGCGCTTGGCGAGCTGTTTGACTATGCAAATCAGCTTGCCGGACGTCAATCTTATGAGCTTGAACAATATCCCGTTTCGTAGTAAAGCGAAACGTCACCATAACGTATACATAACGCCATGAGGGGAGGAGGAAACCTTAGCCGATGACAAATAAGACCTCCTTGGAGCGTCCACCAAATTGGCGAAATCTCCTTGAGAAGAAGACGGTGCTTTCAATCCTGCTTCTTCTCCTGTTTCGTACCAGATCCAGCTCTCCCCTTTCAGTCTAGATGGAGGAAGTGCAAACGAAGTCTTCCTCCTCGATAGAGCGTTGAATGTCTCGAAAGGCGTCCTTGTGAGGGTCCTGCCTTAAGGACATTTTTAATCTCTTGACCAAGACGACAGCCGCTGTGCGACATTTTGCGTCTTTGTCACGCTTACGATATTAAGTCAAGCCGAAGGGACGCCAGATCGATGTGGGTTCCCCGCCCCTAACCCTCCTTCGGCTTTCGACATGCCCTCTCCTAGTCCTGGGAGTCCGACAGAGGTCCAGGCCTAGAGGCGTTATGGGGCGGATCTGACGTTCCCTCCTGACGAGAGAGAGGACGTGAAGCGTCCTCTTCTCTAAAGCTTCTTAGAGGGCGCGAGTCCTTCCGAGAGCTCCAACCTTGCGGGAGGACGCCTCGGAGGACGAGAAGCAATCTTTCATGATTCGTGCACGTGCACGATCTTTGGCAGCCTTATCCTGCCGAAGGGACGCCAGATCGTGGGGGGGTTCCCGTAACCCTCCTTCGGTTTTCAACTTGCCCCTCCCTGGTCCTGGGAGTCCGACAGAGGTTTAGACCTAGAGGCGTTATAGGACCGATCTGAGCCCCCTCCACAACACTAGGGGGGGGCAGAATCAACATCACTACACTCACAACACTGATTGGAGAGCGAGCACTTTTTTCAAGTTTACTTGATGTAATCCACAATAATAGAAAGGGCATTACTTCTCACAGAACTTCCTCTAGCCGTAAGCCATACCACAGGGTTAGGCAAAATAAAGTCTACTGGAGGTTAGTAGGTTCATTATCCTAACTTCTGTTACTGTGGAGGAAGACCTCCTGATTCTATCACGCTCTAATTTGCGTACATACGAATCATACGTCTCTTTCGGAATCAGTCAACATTACACTAATTACATTGATCTCTCAACAAAGAACATGTAAACGTCATGTATACTAAACGAGTGTCTACCGAAGGTTTCGTAGCCCCCTTCCCCTTACCCGTTTGCAGACAACAAAATCTGAAACTAGGCTACCTAGATTCAGACATCATATGCAATGAAAAATTTTGTTAATTAATTTATGATAGCGTATCTAGCCACAAATCCAAGTCAATCATTCAAAAAAATAAGTAGGATACTTAAGCGGCTAATGAAGTTTCAAAATCCTAGGCGGAGGTAGTGGGAACAGGTGTTTTTCACTACCGCGACAGAGAAAAATCTGAATAGAAAAATGGGAATGATTCCTGATATCCGCCTCCCAGCGGCGGGAATGGGTACTAACCACCTGGCCGCCCACTGCGTGTCGGGAGTTTTGAAATTCTGTCGGACGTCGGAGAATACAGCTATATATATCTGACACGGTAAGTTTCATGACAAAAAGGATGCTTATGTACGTATAAGCTTACCGCATCAATCGTCCGACCAGTCAGTGTAAGTTCGAGTCCTATCCTCAACCTGAAGGAAGAGGAGTGGAAGGACAAGGTGTGGAAGATGGAGAGAGGCCAGTCACTCTCGCATCCTTCTTACCTCTACAATTGCACACCATAGACGAGATGCAACTTGTCCTCTAGAAGGAGCTGGGTAAGCAAACATATCCTGCAAGCATCCACCACAAGGAAATGAGGTTCCAAGGACCAGTGGGCAGGCCAGAAGGGAAAAATAGATATGGTCGCAATGACCTTATCCATCTTCCTGTCCAACATACTCTTCGGAGTGATGACCAGTACCCATCCACTGGACTATCCAACTGCAGCGAAGTCTCTCACGGTCTCGTAATATCCGCAGCGGATAAAGACACCGACACTCCATGGTGGGTGTCGATCCTTATGGGTACAGGAACACGCCAATAGGACAAAGTAACGACTGATCTGCATCAACCAATACAAAGTCCACAGCGTAGCTTGTGACGGTCTCGGACTCTTCAACACCTGCCGACTGACTGCGCTCGGTGTGACCGTGCGAGGCGAGCAGTCATGCACCCGAGACGTAGTCACGTGACACTCGCCTTTTGAAGAGTTATGCCGAGAAACCATACAAATCGTCTATCTTGTTGCCACCGATGTTGGGAGACGAGATGATGATTCTCTCAGGGCATGTGCCCATCAGACGGAAGTCAATTGCCTTCTAAAGACCGGGGTCCCTGATGGCAAGACATTAGTTCTCATAGTAGTTGAGTCTCAACTGAGAAACAATACTATGTGCCAGTGAAAGACTAAGGTGATTTAAGTGAATGCAGCCCTACATCTTCACAGCTGAATCGAGAAGTTAACTCTCAAGATTCTGAACACAGAAAAAGTCCCGTCAATGACACCAACCAGTGAAGACGGCTTTAATCGCTGTTGTTTTACAGAGGACTGAAAATGCTAAACCACTACTTCATTGCTGTTCCGTGAGAAGTCGGAGTTGCAATCAAAGCGGATCAGGGAGGACATTTCTATACTTGGAAGCAGAGCTGGCAGGGAGGGGAACAGGCGAGGTCTTTCATTATTCATCTACAAAGAATAATCGCACACCTTAAGAATTACGAAATGTATATTAGAAGACAAACTCAGATGTCTGTCGCTGCGATGAAGCGGAAGACTAGGCTACAGACTTCTGTTACCATGAGGTAAACAGAAAGATGATAACAAGTCTAGTGAGATATCTCTGTCTGAAAATTCTCTTAACAGCAAAAGGCGATGCAGTAGAGATGGTCATGCACGTATGCGAGAATTCCAGCCAATCAGAGACCTAAGTCTGTGATTGCCGGGCAGAGATTCGATTCGATTCAGTAGTCAATCATCACAGAGGACAAGAGACAATAGCCGACCGAACTATCTCAGAGAGCCAGCTGGTACTGGGCTGGTAGGCAGCCCGTACACAGCTAGCTCTCGTTCACTTGTCATCCTGAGTTGCCAGGTAATCCATTCCAAGAAGGAATGCGTTCAGCTAAAACCATCAAGTGCAAGAAAATACGCTCGAGCACTTGCATTTTAACCAAGACGGATTTCGGTGAATGCAAACGCCGTGGTGTTGTTGTAACAATACCACAAGTATATCTCAAAATCGAAACTGGTAACTCTTGGGAGGCTTGCAAGGCAGTCCAAAGTTGTAGTTCAATTAAGAAGATACTATTCGTCTCGGTCACAACACGTAGAGTTAACTACTGTAGGGACAGGAACCGTCTTGCTGCCTCTCAGAACCTGCTGATCCGCGAATCTGCAGGGAAGACTCTCCCTGCTACCGTATCGATCAGCATGCCCAGGTACTTCTGACTTCTCGTAATTCACTATGATCCCCAGATCGTGGCAGAATTCGAGGAGTTGATCTCTGTCCTGTAGCAACTGCGAGCGGGAGCTCGCCAGGACTAACCAATCGTCGAGATACATACCTCAGAAGACGTATCCCAAGCAAACACCAGTATGAACACTCGCGTGAACACCTGTGGGGCGGTTGAGAGACCGAAACAAAGTGCCCTGAATTGGTACACCATCCTGTCAAGGATGAAGCGGAGGTACTGCCTGGAGGATTGATGGATGGGTATCTGGAAATACGCGTCCTTCAGATCCACAGAAAGCATGAAGTCGTTCTCCTTGATGGAATCGAGCACTGACCGTGCCGTCTCCATCGTGAACCGAGTCTGGCAAACGAATCGGTTCAAGGGAGAGAGATCTATCACCGCGCGCCAGCCCCCCAAGGACTTCTCCACCAGGAAAAGTTAACTGTAGAAGCCCGGCGACTGATCCCATACGATCTCCACAGCACGTTTGCTCAGCATGGCTTCTACTTCCTGCCGAAGCGCCATGTCCTTAGCCAAACCAGGAACGTACATCTGAAGATGATGGACCGGGTTGGAGTTGAGGGGTGGCCGAGACTCGAAGGGTAGCAAATATCCCTCCCGAAGGACGTTCACTCTCCAGGTCTCCGCTCCGTAGCGCTGCCATGTTGCCCAATGGCTCGCTAGGCAACCCGCTACTTCCGGCAGCAGGTAAGGGGGAACGCCATCCCTAGCGTTTCCCTCCTCTCTTCGACTCTTCCCGGTTCCTCCTCGAGAGAAGGAGGGCTGGTTACGTTCATCCCTTACAGTCAAAGTCGAAGGGAGTCTTTCCTCTCGGCTTCGACGAAGCGATCGTCTTAGCCGCAGAGGAAGCGCTAGCTAAACTCTTGGGCTTAGTCGCAGTTGTGCGAGGTTGCCCAGCCACCTTCGAGACTGCCTGGTGGACTAAACATTCACTCTCGTCAGTGCGCCGTTGTTCCACCGCAGCGTCCACCATCTCTCTGGGGAAGAGAGAGGAGGCACTCTGCACCGGTCCGTTGCAAAGACCCAAGGCCACCTCTAGCCAGCCGCCTTGGTCACTCGAGTGAGGACAGCGTCCCTACGCCTCAGTACCAGGTTGGCCCACAGGTTAGCCGTTTGGTGGGCTAGGAAGGAGATAGCCCTACCTCCAGACTGGCACAGTCTCACGAAAGCCAGGTCCCCTTCAGGAGTGATGTTTCCCGAGGAGGCCGTGGCTTTAGACATTGTGAGGGACCACAGGTCTAGCCACGAGACTGCTTGGAATGCTACCATAGCGGTAGATTCCAAGGCAAGTGCCTCTTGCTGCGAGAACCAGAGGTTCTCCAACAGGATCTGCTGCAGAGACACCCCCAGAGTTAGCCTGGCTAATTCCAGACTAACCTGTTTGGGCGGCAGAGGGTCCTCTGATGGCACGTAAAAGCACCTCTGTTACGGCAGAGGTGGGGGAAGGAGCTTGGCCGACCTGCCGGACCGAAGCGAACCCTCCTGTCCGGAGACGAGAGCGTCCACCTGGCTAAGCACACTGTCGGCCAAGGCTGATCGCGACAGACCCACTGTCGTCCTGGGTTCCTTTTTGGGTTCCTAGAACGACTCCAAACCCGATGTAGGCTCGGAAGGTGTGAGCAGCAATCCTTCCCCGAGGTCGTTGTGCTGGCGGATCAGCGCAATAACCTCAGCAAACAACCTCTGGCTCTCGGGAGTGACTGCGTCCTGCGGAGACAGACCGTCAAACCCGTCCAGCGAGAACGCCTTCCGAGACCCTCCTCCTTCCAGAGGAGGAACCGCAACAGACCCCTCATGGTCTCCTCCTGCCACTTGAGTGTACGATCTGGTCAGTCCTAGGACCGTGCCAGATTTGAGCTGCAGGCCTGGTCGAGCAGCTGGACCAAGAACAGCGGCGACGACGATGACGACACCTTCTTCCTCTACTTCTTCTTCGTCAGCTTCCTAATCCCAAAAAATAATTATATACTTAAATTTGAGTCAGAACCGAGTTACTTTTTCAATAACGAATATTTTCAAACTAATCATCATAAATATGTAAAATATTGATGTTTTACTATTTATCTAAAAAATTATCGAAGTGCACGCTTTGTTGTCTTCTTCTACCAAAACAGTTGTTTACTAACAAATGTGCTGGTAAGTTTCTGTGTTCCGATTGTTGTGATGAAAGTGCCCCAGCGTCTGTGGGTACAAGTGGTGTGCGGATTTATCACAGGAAATGGGAAGTTTATTGACACAAGAGACTCCATAAACATCAAGATGGCGTCAATCTTCTAAATATTTTGAGTTGTAAGTAAAAATGTTGGGGTTGTTTACACATTACCGGGCCAGTTGCTCCCTACTTTGTTTGTTGTTGTTTTGGTATCGCGACACCCAAATCCATCCGCCACGGTAAGTAGCCTTACTGTAACCCCTGTGGTTAGTGCGCGCAGCGCAACATTACCTCTTGCCAGAACATGCCGTGCCTGCCAAGAATCTTTAAATATGCGGATAAGGCGCGAAGCGCCGTTCCGCCACGGCCTTACTGACAGCACACACAAATCGATCGTCGCGGATATGTATACCTAGTAGCTCCCTACTTTGTTTGTTGTTGTTTTGGTATCGCCGCCATATTGGTTTTGGTGTTCTTCCGCCGATTTCGGTCGGCGGTCGAGTGGGCCCGCTAATCTGTAAGTGCTCCAAATGTTGAAAGCTTTTTGGTTTTGGTAAGATTTGGACTGTCGTGGACATCCTTTCCACTACCCTCTGTTTAAATCTTAACATTTGGCCTTAATTTCTAACTTTGGAGAAAATACTTACTTCGAAAGGAGAGTAGAGGTCTTTAGCTCCGTTTCTCACCAACAACAAGTCGCGACTGATGCCCATCTCCGGTGTCAGGACGCGTTATAATGTACTTTTTATGGGGTGGTACACATTGATCGTACATGGTCCACCCCTATAACATGCGGTGTTTTACCCTAATTGTATAGGGGAGGTTATTGCCCATTCCATCGTCTGCAGGACCCTTCCCCCGATTTGGTGCATTGGGGGGGTTCTTGCCCATTCCCCCTGTCTGCAGGACCCCCGAAATAAATGGGGTATCCTGCCGGTTCTGCATAGCTAAAATGAAAAAGACCTTAGAGTGGAAACCTAAAAAAATATATATATATTTGGTTAGTAATTTATCAAGCTCAAAGCCGACACCCAGAGGGAAAAGTGTGATGACAGGATGTTTCCCCGCTAAAAAAAAAGGGGGTGGGGGGGTGAAGGACCCGAAAGGAAACGTCAATCTTCAAGAAATTAAAATATAAAAATGGCAAAACGAGAAAACGACGAAAGAAAGCTAAACTAGGTAGGTATAGCTACTATACTACCTATTAACGACTCACCAGTGCCAATTATTAACGTTGGTGGCGTCGGGGCGCTCCTCCACTATCCACCTGGGATCGCCCTCGCCCCATTTGGCCATCGCTGGGATTAAAAAAAAACACTAATGCACCTGAAGAAGTGTCTGAAGTGACTGGAGAGTCTCCGAGACTCGTGTTGTTCTCCTTCCCTCGAAACTGGCTTATACTGACGACGGGCGCAGCGTTCCACCGCTTGCCGTCAGGATTAGAATCTTGGGTAGGGAGTCTTTTAATCGTCATTATAAAGCGCGCTTAGTGACCTTAAATGCCGTTTAATATTTGGTTTGGCGCTACTAGATTATTTATTACGATAAAAATGTTTTTTCCTTCATTTATGTGCCTCATTTCTGGCTCATTTCACACGCCCACACGGAAAATTCATACCAATTCGTTTTCAGCCTGGTAGGTACTGTCGTCAGAACCTCTTTCTAGAATTTTCTTTTATCCTTATTTTCTCCTATATGAGTGTTTGTAAGTATATATAGATATATAAATATCGTTTGTTAACAATCTAAGCGTTTTATTCCAAAATCCCTATCATTTATATAGCATAGTCTGTCAGAGAAGAACCAATACAGAAATCGAGAACAATTCCTCCCTCATTGTGTGTGGTAGAGGTCGACTCGACCAGTGTTTACCTTTTTCCTGAAAGAATCGTTTCGGGAATATTCCAGAATTTACGCGCTGTTTGTGGTGTTCTCTTCATGCCAATGATTTTATTGTTTTTCTATTATGTAACATCATAATACCTAAATATTTATATCCAGGGGTAACAGTTTAAAAGCAACTTCAACGCTTCTTTTATCCTTTAATCAAAACCACTATGAACACTGATTTATAAATGTAGGGGCAGACTAAACGCAACTCCATATAAATAAAAGTCCATTTTGGTACCAGCTGATGATACGATTTTAGATTTAATTGTTTCCAGTCGGGTAAATAACTGATTCTTTATCAAAATTGTCGAGACTACAAACTAAAGTGAATATGAATTTTTAATCAAATCATTCCATTCATTGCTTAGGTACATATTATGCATGTAAAAGCCAAGATATATCAAGTAAACAATAGGAAACAGACATCATCAGGATACCAGCTTATCCTTAGATATCTATATATCTATGAGTTTATCAGTGGGGGATTCAGAGGTTGGGGGGCTCCTGGACACGTGCCGCCCCCTCCCCCCGCCCCCACCCATGGATATGAATACGTAATAGAATATGTATTGTTTTGGTGTTTTTTTGCGATAAATCTTTATTTGTTGTAAAAACTTGCTTATTTGATTATTATCTCAATAACAACAACAGCTATGTGCATATATATAATATATATATATATATATATATATATATATATATATATATATATATATATATATATATATATATATATAGCAACTGAAACACCAGCAGGGAAGCACCATCTACATATCAGTAAGGACACCAAGGCCAAAACCCGGAACAGCATTTTGTACAACTTTATTGGGACATGTTTCGAGTAGTACTATCACTCATTATCAACCTACAAAATTAAAATGAATGACATTATAGTTCTTGCAATCAAATTCACAATAATAAAATGACATGTATAAAAATGATAAGAGTACGTTAAAAGATAGCTAATACTTAAAAAAATAGAATTAAAAATTGCTAAATGAAACAATTGAGTAGATAAAATAAAATAATGCAGAATTCAAATTTAATTCACAAAAACGGATGGTACAAAAGAACAGTAAATAAATATACTAAGTCGATATACAAACCAGCAGGATGCAGACTAAAAACAAAAGTGAGGTAACAGCTACATTTCCAGCCAAGGAAGACTTTATCTTAGCAGGATATGAAACTTCTAAAATGTCGAGGTCTGTAGCAAACTGGGCAGAGGTTAAAACAGAAAAATCATCGATATGTAAAGGGTGACCAGACTCCTCGCTGTTTCCCTAATTGCACTATAACTATACTCTTTTTTTTTCCATCTGTCCATCCGCCTGTGGTGTTTTTGTATGGTAAAACCGCGTCCCGGGCTTTAGATAGTTACATTCAGCTTACATTCAACGATTATAATAATATCCTATTTCGAATATTAACGGTGTAATTCGCATTCAGTAAATTA